>NC_068574.1:31648397-31953965 GCF_025698545.1 Gossypium raimondii | reverse complement strand
GAGATTAATTTGAACGATATGTATACTTAAGTAGTATAAATCTCAAAATTTTTGTTCTTGAGCATAAGTATACTAAATTCATAATTTTGGCAAGAATGTTTTCTGAAGGAATTTTTTAGAGGTGTTTCCAAGAAAGTCTTTTCAATTTGTGCATTACTCAGGACGAGCAATGAATTAAGTTTAGGGGTGTGGAAACACAATAATATAAAATTTTTCATGCCCTTTTTAACTCAAATTCATGCAGTTTCGTAGTAATTCTTCTCTAAAAATATAATATAATTCTAAAATAATTAAACTGTAATAAAATTATCAAATTATTGAATTTTAATTAAATTTATAATAAATTTTCATTAATTTTTATTTATTTTTGACATATTTTGACAAAGGGTGAAAATTGACTTGGCAGACACAGCAAGAAACACAAAACTGAGAAAGGACTTTTGGAGCATCGAGGTGAATTAATTTTTCAGACTAATACGGTCCAAATTATGAATATTAATACATAATATAACTAATTTTAATTTTTATCCAAATTATTTTGGGTTAAATAATTACTATTAATCATATTATTAAAGGAGGCCCAATTGTGCTAAAACGAGAGACTTATCCAGCTAAGCAATCGAGCTGCCCAAACCGTCAAACATGCTAACCCAATCAACCAAAAATAGCTGACTTATTGACTTGAAAATTATCCCTTCAAGTCTCCTTGAAATAGCATTCAAACCCCTCCACTTTCTGTGTTTTTAAAGATTCACCCAAGCTAAATTTAGCAAGTTTGAAACATTCAAACGTGTCACATGTGTGGCCGGCAAAGGGGGGTATATGGCTGCTATTTTTTTTTTCTATTTTTAGTAGAAAATCCCACCTATAAATACCCCCTTCACCTATTCATTTCCACACACCTTTCATTCCACACATCTTTTTCCTTCACTCACTTTCTCTTCTTTGTTTCCCATTTTTCCCATTTATTTCCTTTGCCAATTTCCGTCTTGTAAAAGAGCCCTTTAACCACCTTGGGTAGCAGCATTCAAATGCTTATAAAAGTCATGGAACAATAAGAATGAGATGAGAAGGAGAGGAGTGCACTAGTCTAGCTTCGGAGAAACACGTAATTTGATTCTAGTTTCCTATCCTTCAACTTTTCTTGTTGTTGTTATGAACATGTCTATGAATATTTGTTATGTTTTTATTCAAAATTTAATTAACATGGCTTAAATTTAATTCGTGTTAGGTTGATTGCATTTTGTCTACTTAAGTTATTAAAATTATGTTTGTGTTGTTATAGGTCTTGGTAAATTGTTTAATTAAGTAAAATCATGATTATTTTATACTTGCATTACAATTGTAAGGTAACTAATGAATTAATTATTAATTTTATTAAAATTGTAATTTATTGACACAATACTTAATCAGTGCATGTTTAATCTTCTAAAGTAGCTGAGGGTTAAATTAGTGACGGTATTAAACGGTACATTAGCCTTGCATAACTTGCAAGACTATTGTGATTAAACTGTTTCAATTTAGAAATATATTGTTACTTCACTCAATCTTTTGCCTGCTTACAAAAATTGATTAATTGTTAGAATTGGCATAGTAATATGTTCATGGGATTAGTTAATTTTGTAAGCCTGTATGTGCTATAGTTAACAAATTACCAATTTTCCGTGAATTTATTCCTAACAACATGAACATTGTTTTAGTAATATTAAGTTAAGAAATGTAATTGATCTAACACAATTATGTCATATTGACTAAACTTGTTTACTTTAGAAATCGTCCATTGGACTTTTTACCTTTTTAATTTTTTTAGTTAACTTACTTAGTTAAAATATAATTTTATTATACCCTTTTTCAAAACAAACTATTTTCCTTCACCAAAGTGTTTTTAATTGCATTTCATAAATATTTTCTTACACAGTCCCTGTAGGTACAAAATCTCGACATTTACTTGTCACTTTATTACTTGTTGCGATTATGTACACTTGCACATTTCCATCGTTCTAGGATCCTTTGACCATATTTTCGTCACTTAAAAGATCAATTATTAAAAGTCTCATCAACGCTTACCCCACGATTTAAGACTCTCGAAAGGAGGATTTCTAATTGCGAAGTTAAGGGTCTTCCTTACGAATATTGGTTGGCCCTGCAAAGTCGATATGAAATCGTATTATTATGATAATAATTAAATAATTAAATATTATGTTGACACTATGGCACTATACCATTCAGCCAAGATATGAAACCTCTAAGTGAAGGATTTTATGATCCAAATAACCACACTTACACTTGATTCAATACGAAATGGTCGATGAATCGATGAAGGAATGAGATCAATGATTTGAGTGATCTAAAATGATTGATAGAGTGAAGAGAAAATGTGAGTTTAATCAATTAAAGATTCGACAAGTGAAAGAGGAAGAAAAAGAAAGAATCTCAGCCACTGGCAGTAGCGGCGATGACGATGGTGGCTTGATAATGGTACAATGATGGTGGAGTGGCAATATAACGGTGGAGGGCCATGGGGTTTCAGCGAAAAAAGAGGGGGAAAAAGAGTAAGAAAAGAAAATAAGGTGGAGAAGAAAAAATATCTGTGGTGGCTCGCAACAGTGGTCGACGGAAGAAGTGAGGAGGAGTGTGGAGGGGCGGTGCTTATGATGGATAAAAGGTGTGTTGATGGTGGTACAAGGGTCGGTTATGGTGGAGGAAGAGCAAAGACTAAAAAAAAAATGGATGGTGGTTCTTTTTCTTTCAAGTTGAGAGAAAATGAAGTTAAAATAAATGAAACAAAGGGAATATGGAAGAATAAAGGAGGTAGGGACGATAATGGGAGTGGTAAGCTTGGTCAACTATGAATATGTTCATTTAATCACAAAAAATAGGCAAGAAAAGAGGTTTTGGCAAGGGAGGGAGACATGAAGTAAAAAAAGGATCATGTTTTCTAACTTAAGGTAAGTTTAACTCATAAAAGGGGGAGGGAATCAACCTATTTGAGGCAACTAAGGAGGAGGGGGATGAGAAGCTTTAATTGCACATGGAAAAAGTGTGCAAAAAATTTAATAAAAATAAGGGAGTAAGGGGATTCAAACTAGAGACTTTCTTGAAAACTTAGGAGCTTCCTACCACTAGGCTACACACTTCCTAATTTTTATTTTTGCAATACTGAGTTTGTACGCCCTCTGATGATCTCTTGCACACTCACTAAGTACATTAGCTCACCTTTAGGCCTCATTCGGGCCCTAAGGTCAACAAAAAACTCAAAATACACTTTTTATTGGATTTAAACTAAACTATAAAAACTTAACTAAAACATAATGAAAATGCTTATATTCAATCTCTTCAAGTGTGAAAACTAGTTTAATCTACTACATCGAATTACGACAAATCAAACTCCCCCACACTAAAGTCATTGCTTGTCCTTAAGCAAAGCAAACAAAAACAACAAATTAAAAGATGACCCTTGAGCAGTATAGTACAACATTGGTTTCGGAGTTCATAACTAGGCATTTCATATTTACACATAATATTGACATGATATATAGTTGACTTACCACTTTTGATATCAAACACCTAAGTTCAGTATATTACCAGCTATACAAACATTAAGGTTTCAAATGTATAGATCCATCAATAAATTATACAAGTAATTTGATTATCCTAGTAGAATACAAACGATTATAAATGCAATTACTTAATATGACGTCAATTAATGAATAATGTCTACCTAGATCACATAGGGCTTTTCGACTTGTAACGTGTCAAGGCTTAAGACAGGTATAAAATTCAAGAACAATAAGTATCAAAATAGTTTCAAAATAGTTTCAAGTATGAAAATAGTTTGGAACATCATATTGTCCCATATTCTCCCCCTTAGTAACCCTTACCTTCCAATCACCTTATTTCTCCTTCTCTCACCTTCCTTATTTCTCCATATAGGAAGTCACGACATATTATAGCAACTACGGCTAGCTCACGAGCTTTTGTGCACGAATGAATGAGTTTTTCTGTAACAGCCCGATTCTGGGCCTAGTCGGAATAGTGGTTTCAGGACCACAAATCCGACGAGAGAAAATATGATTATTATTATATTTTCATGGTCTACAATTTTACAGAAAAATTTCGTAAAAATTTTGTTCGAAAATTTCGACGTTTGGGCACTCAATTTAGTCAAAAGGACTAAATTGTAAAAAGTGCAAAAGTTGAGTTCTACATGTTAGAAGTGTCTAATTGTTATGAAATTATAAATTGGGAGTCCTTATATGGTAATTAGATCATTAGTTAATTGATGGACAAAAATAGACATAAGAAATGGGTGAAATAGATTTTTTTTAAATGGGGCCATTTTAGTCATTTAGTAATAAAAAGAATTAAAAAGGGAAAAAGATGGCAAAATGTGCTCATCTTCTTCATGGTGAACGAAATCAGCAAGGGGGAAGCCATAGTTAGGGTTTTTAAGCTTCCAAGCTCAATAGTAAGTGATTCCAAGCCCCGTTTTTAATGTTCTTTACGTTTTTGGAGTCCCGGTAACTTAATTTAGCTTATTCTATCAATAATTCGTGTTAGGGTTCATATTTGGAAAAATACCCATAGGTGAAATGTGTTTATTTTGCTGTTTTATGGTGGAATATGATGCTAGAAATTATGTTAAACAACTTTTGCTAAGCGATTTTAAACGAAAACGGGTAAATTGACATAATCGGTAAAAATAGTTAATGTTCAAAAGTATGTGTTAGAGTGAGAATTTGATGTTGCCATAGAAGGGAAAAATGTTCAGCATGTCATAAAACCTAAGAATAAGTGATGAAGTTTAATTTCCGAGCTTAGGGACAAAAGTTTAAATATGTAAAAGTTTGGGGGCAAAATTTTAAATTTTCAAAAAGTTGGGTGGAGGATTATTTTAATAAATGTGAACATTAAATGAGTTAAATTTGCTATTATAGATCAAGAGAGACGGGAAGATTATCTCAAACGAGGAAAAGAAAAAATAGTGGAGTGAATTGCAAAATTACGATATTTTGCACCGAGGTAAGTAAACATGTGACTTAATGTATTATTTTGATATTATTTGATATGTGTTGAGATTTATTTGAATATAAAATAAATGTTTGGCAAGATTCCAAAAATGTTGTTAAATTGGGAAAGGTGGTAAGGGGTTGCAAAACACGGTTTTTGGTTGAACACTCGGAATAGGCCGGAGCATATTGCATATAAAGGGGTTGCTGTGTGCTAATTCCCCGATTCATTGGTGGTTGCTAAGTGCTGATTCCACCGCATCTAAAATGTGAAGGGGGTTGCTAAGTGCTGATTCCGCCAAGGGGTTGTTGTGTGCTGATTCCCCGATTCATTGGTGGTTGCTAAGTGCTGATTCCACCGTATTTTAAATGTGAAAGGGGGTTGCTAAGTGCTGATTCCCCTGAGGGGTTGCTAAGTGCTAATTCCCCTATTCATTGGTGGTTGCTAAGTGCTGATTCCACCGCATCTGAAATGTGAAGGGGGTTGCTAAGTGCTGATTCCCCCAAGGGGTTGCTGTGTGTTGATTCCATGATTCATTGGTGGTTGCTAAGTGCGGAATCCACCGATAACGGTTAACATTCCGAGTGTTCAACAAGTAAATTGGGAAGGTGAATATTCATATATGTGGTGGACAAGTTTATGGGAGGAATATTGGGTTTGATACTTAATCAACCCATGTATAAGATGGGAGGAAAATAAAAAATACAAAAAGAGACAATTTGAATGCAAAACTGTTTTGAATGGCAGCAGTTGGGCAACTATGAAAAATCACCATAAATGGTGGAAAATGAATTATAGGTTAACTAACATATTTAATTGAAGCTTAATGAGTCTATTTTCATATGAAAGAAATAGAGCAAGCAAAAGAGTTGTATTTTTGGATATATTTGAATTTTACTGAGACATGTCTGGATTGATTTCGAAATCCCCTGTTCCAACTTTGGAAAATCATCAAAAATTATAAAAAAATAATTATGGCTTGAAATATATATGTCTGGATTAATTTTTGAGTATATTTTTAATAGAAACAAACGAGAACATTGTTTGAAATTTTTACAGAGAGTTATGTGAATTTTTGTAAGAGGAGGTCAGGACTATCGAGCAGTGAAATAGGGGAAGATTTAAAGAATAAACTGTACAAATTGGCTCAACCAAAAATTCTGAAAATTTTATGATAGAAAGATATATGGGTCTAATTTCAGGGAATATTTACGGAATTCAATTTGGAGACCTGTAGCTCTGGATAAAAATAAATTATTAGTCTTGACGCAGAAAACCAGCTTTCTGGAAATTACACAAACAATGAAATTTATTTGTGAATAAATTTATACTATGCTGTAGTCATGTGAGAAATTTATTTATTTGTCATATGTTTACTTACTAAGCTATATTCTTACTCATTTTTATTTTTCCCTTGATTATAGTGATTTCCATCAACTCGGAATTGGGACGGAGTTAGACAATCATCTACACTATCATCCACGTTTGGGTATTTTGCTATTAGTATTCCGGAAATTATGGCATGTATATACGACTTATGTAATGGGGCGTCACCATGTAAATATATGCTATGGTTCGATTTAAAATGTAGTGTTTATTAATGGTTAAATTGTGTATGTTTATACAACTGAACTTGGTTGAAATATTGAATTGTGTTTGAAAACTTGCAGGAGGTTTAAGCAAAAATAAGCGTAAATGTCATTGTAAATTTTTAAAAATTTAGTAATACCTCATACTCTGTTCCGATCAGGAATGCGGGTAAAGGGTGTTACATTTTCTACTTTTGTCACTTTGTAACATTTTTTCCTTTTTCAGTATGTTTCATTCACAAATGCATTTATTTTCTTTTTTCAACTACCTTTTCTACTCGTTTTTCTTTTTCTTCGTATTTTTCTTTTATTTAGCACATAATGGCTAACCTATAATCACTATATCACCCTGTTTCACTCTCATTTTTACAAAATCCACCTTGATGTATCTACTTAACCTTCAATATGTATGGCTAGATGTCTATAGTTGTGCAATTCAGGACTAAGGAAAAAGGGTAAATAAAAATTAACATTTTTGGCTCGGGATTTGTATAAAGGTTCATCAAGAAGTGTATTTTAGCTCAAATGTAGGTACTAAAGATGAATAAATAGGGTTAGTTTTTTTTTTTTGCTTTGGGTGTATACCAAAAAATGCTTTAGATCATCCTTAGGTATCTTAATATTCACAGGTTTAATAAATCAAACAATCACAAATTCAACAATCTACCATACATACTAGAATGCTCGTTCCTTTGTATTCTCTATATCCTTTGATACATTCAATTGCATAATGCCTATTTATAGTGTAATATATAGAATTTAGTATTCTAAAAATAAAAAATTTAAAATGATCTACTATCATGCCAAGTTTATAGTAAACACAATCAACCTATATACATACTCCTAACCAATCACTTGTATTTCTACAAGCTCAAGCACACATTTGACAATAAAAATTAAAAGAACAGCGTAAAACAAATTTCCTAAGTTGCCCACCACAATTTTGATAGCATATTGTCCCTAGTGTGCACCACTATAAATAAGGAAAGAAGCTAAATGATTGATCATGATATTGTCATAGTCTAATGGTGGGTGCTTCATTCCTTTTTTCATTACAAGCTCATAAATGTCACGTTTCTTTCATGTGAGGTTCCTACAAAGGAAACTTGAAACAATGAAGAAAATAAGTATATAAAAATCTACTGCTAACCTACTCCTAAGAAATAAAAATTGTCCAAAATTAATTACACTCCACACATAAAAATAAAAATTTTGGTCAATAATCCTCATCCTCGAAACTATCTCATTCCCTTCTTCTTCACCTTCGTCATCGTCGTTATCCTCCCTTTATTCACTTCTTTGCTCTTCTACTTCATGATGGGAATGCCTTGAACCAAACATGTCTGGCTAATTGTTTGATACCCTCATATTATTTTGTCACCTAAATTCTTGAAGAACTCGGCCCGTCTCTTGCATCCACCTTATTATCCATTCCATTTGTGAAATGGTACTCTCTCTCCCTTTTATTTTTTCTTTGTTTGTTTTTTTAAGATCCTGCTTTTTTCTTTTCGTTTGAGACAGGCCAGGACGTCCATTTTTTCTTTTCGGCATTTGTTCCAATCCCTTATTTGTTTTCATTGAAGCTTCACATATTGCGTTTATAGTGTATCCCCTATGATACTTTTGGTAGGCTTCATGAACTGTTCAGTAATTCTCATTTGAATTCTAGCTCTTTTGCATAAGGCTATCACTAAGTGGGGAAAGAAAACCGCAACTTGCCACTGATACACTGTTTCATATAGTGATAGATCCATGTCCCAATACATACATGTTTCTTCTACAAAATAGCATATAGCAAAACATTTCCAAAAGTATTAACATTAGTGACATTTAAAACAGGAGCAACTTGAGTACATAATAATTGTATCTACATTTTTACGACTAGAACCATAATTGTGTGATTAAATGACGTAGGAATATCAGTACTAGGATAACATTTCTACTCATCCCTACACTTTGATAAAGAATTTATAATGTTATCCATATTAATATCTTTAAAATGCTCTAAATTACTTTCCTCCATGAAATCATTTTTGTAATATGGAGTATTATAAAGTTCACAAATACTAGAGGGGTGACTCAAAATTTTAACCGCCTCAAGACGTACCAATATCCAGAGTGTGAATACTGCAGTAAAAGATATATAAATGAGGTGATATCTGCAATTATACGGGTCTAGTTGTAATATAATTACAATGGAGTATGTGAGTACTCCGAGAATTGTACCCAAGGGAATCTAGTGCTAGATCAATTTTAACCTAAACACAAAAAGACCTAATTAGTACTCTAAATAAGTTATAGTATGAAACTATAAATAAAAAGGATTTTTATAATAGTAAAATATAAAAAATAAATAACTATCAAGAGTTGAAAAGTGAAATTGATCAAATCTGGTTATGGGTGATTAGCTCGCTTTAGTAGTGTTCATCAACTATCGCTTCGAGTTTCTCGTCAATCAACTAGTCGATATCCTAGCAAGATCTTTCGATACGACCACTAAAATAATGAGTCAGCAAGGACTACTTATCTTCCCACCTCACAATCCAAACTGGCTTGGGGTGAAGGTGTTCATGGATAGGTTTAACGCTGGGGTTTGTGCAAGTGTACACAGTCTTTATCAAGTAATAAGTAAGTATCGAGTTATCGTCTCCATAGGGATTGTGTTTGTGCTAAGTCACTTAATTTGTAAAATTATATTAACAATTTGGTAAATAAAAACACAATATAGTTGAGAAGTGGTGATTAAAATATATTAGACTAAATGCAATGATCCCTAATGCAAATTATCCTAAGTATGCAAACTATATGAATGAAATAGATTTGAGTAAAATTAAACACAATTTGCAACAATTATATCATAAATAAACTACGATAATTACTTTAATTAAACTCAATTTCTTATCAGCATGATTAATAACAGTCGAAAAAACATTCCATGGCAACTCGATCTTTCATGAGTTTGGAAACCACATTAGGTCCTTTCGGAATCCTTTACTTAGTAAATATGCATTTTACTGATCCTTATTTACTAAGGGTTTCTTACCATTCGTCTGAGGTAACAGGGACGTGTTAGGTTTGAAACAATTTAATCACGCAAATCTAAAAACTATGCAGATAATAGAGCCTGGTTAGAGTTGTTATGCAACCTACAATTCAATCGGGTTAGGATCTAAATTGAGCATGCACATTTCAATTATGCGTCCATTAGCCGTCGTCTGGTTAGGATAGCTCAGCTAATTCAAGTTCATTTCAATCACATATGAACGAAATTCAAACTTGATTTTAATTGAAAACATGATCGATTGATGCACAAACATTATAAGCATGAATCAGATAAATATTATTTAATCAAAATAATCATCCTAGCTTAAATAAAATTAAGCTATCATTGTTTTAAACAAGAAAAAAGAACACATAGCAAATATCTTTAAATTAAATTTAAAGAAAAGAAAGATTAAACCCAATTCAGAGTGGCTGTCACCCAAAACTCTGACTGACGAGGCTCATTCGCTTCTTTGCATTGCTCCTTTGCTTATGGCTCTCCAAGGTGGCCGACTAAGGGTTATTTAAGAGGCTTAATTGCTAAAATCCTTATGCAAGGATGATGAAGGTGAAATATAGCTAAAAGAGTCGAGAGAATGATGAATGAGTGAGAGATGATGGGATGAGGGATGATTGAAAAAGTGAGAAATGAACTCTTATTTATAGGTGAGGCAAGGGAGCTAGTTTGCTAAAAATAGGAGTGTCCATCCTTTGAAACTTCCTCAAAAAGTGGTCAGCCATGAATTGAGGAAATGTGGCTGATTTTTCCTTTATTTTTGGTCAATTTGAGTGCCACAACAACTCAGGACTAAGACTCGGTCATCAGCAAATCTTCGGGAAATTCTCTGATTTCTTTAACTCTTTAAGGACTTTGTATAATGAAACCAAAAAATGGTTTATGACATCCATGTGAAGCCAAAAATTGGGTTCACTTGGTCCCCAATTTGGACGTTTTTGCAATTAGAAGAAAGCTCTCAAACCTGTCCAAAAATAGTAGATAGTTTAGAGGACCAAATAATATAATTTAACCACTTTAATTAATCAATTTACTTAATTAATTAAAAATCAATTTATTAATAAAATATTAAAATTAATTATTAAATATAACTCTATATTTTATTATTTAATTTAATCATGCATGGCCCACTTTATAGCTTAAAAATATAATATGCTCAAATTAATATAAAATAAGCCATTTTATGCATGAAAACTATATAATAAAGTATAAAATCACATTTTAATAATTTCTATGTCCTAATTTCATATTTTCACATATTTCATTAATTTATTAAACAATTACTTTGTTTTAACAAGAAATTTAAGTAAAAAGGTGATGAATTACATAGGAAAAATCCTATATATTTTTCAGTTTACTATAGGCAATACCAATTTTGGGTTAATTCCTACCTTGATGACTTCCTAAGGTCGTTAAGCCTACGGTTTAGGTTCTTCCTTTCCCAAACAGTTGGTCCGTTTAGTAACCCTACAAACTATTAATAACTCATACCTCCACTCACTAATCCCCCATAAAGGGATTAGTTCCTTATGGTTTTCTTAAACAATATAGAATCGATATAAAAAGTAAACATGAGAAATGAATCGAAAGTATAAAGTTTAAGAAAAATTCTGATTCGTATTATCAATAAAAGTTAATCCAAAAGAGTTGATTGTATCCTCAAATCAGATCTCTCAAAATAAAACAAAGAGCAAACTGAAAATAAATCTAAAACCTAAGAAAAGAGAAAAGCTAAACTAGAATTAAAAGAGAAATTCTAAGCTACATAATTTATGTATATAACATGTGGCTATCGTCCTTAAGCCTAGGTTAGCTGACGTTCCCGAGCTTTAAGTTTTATTCTACGAACTAAAATGCCCCTTAGCTCATATTAATTCTCATTCATAGCCGATGTCGTGACACATCAGGACCTGTGTCGTGACATAGAAGTCAGTATACTCCTCTTTAAGATGTCTACAGGGGCATGTCGTGATACTCGTAGGCTATGTCGCGACATCGAAGGCAGTATCAAAATTTCTCCATTCTAGTTCTTCCTTTCCCAAACAGTTGGTCCGTTTAGTAACCCTACAAACTATTAATAACTCATACCTCCACTCACTAATCCCCCATAAAGGGATTAGTTCCTTATGGTTTTCTTAAACAATATAGAATCAATATAAAAAGTAAACATGAGAAATGAATCGAAAGTATAAAGTTTAAGAAAAATTCTGATTCGTATTATCAATAAAAGTTAATCCAAAAGAGTTGATTGTATCCTCAAATCAGATCTCTCAAAATAAAACAAAGAGCAAACTGAAAATAAATCTAAAACCTAAGAAAAGAGAAAAGCTAAACTAGAATTAAAAGAGAAATTCTAAGCTACATAATTTATGTATATAACATGTGGCTATCGTCCTTAAGCCTAGGTTAGCTGACGTTCCCGAGCTTTAAGTTTTATTCTACGAACTAAAATGCCCCTTAGCTCATATTAATTCTCATTCATAGCCGATGTCGTGACACATCAGGACCTATGTCGTGACATAGAAGTCAGTATACTCCTCTTTAAGATGTCTACAGGGGCATGTCGTGATACTCGTAGGCTATGTCGCGACATCGAAGGCAGTATCAAAATTTCTCCATTCTACTCCCTATGTTGCAGCATCGAATCCTCCGTGTTGCGACATAGTGACTAGCATTGGTTTAGCAGACCTTCTAATGGTCTCTTTCACACTTATAAAGTTCATTAGCTCACCCTTGGGCCTCATTCGGTCCCTAAGGTCAATAAAAGATTCAATTTGTACATTTTATTGAATTTAGTTAAACTTACTAAAACATAATTAAAACTACTGATAATGTTTTTTTCAAGCTCTTAAAGTACGAAAATTAGTTTAATCTACTACACCATATTACGATAGATCAAACTCCCCCACACTTAAGTCATTGCTTGTCCTAAAGTAACACAAATAAAAACAAGAAATAGAAAGGATGACCCTGGAGCAAATATGATACCAGTATTGACTTTGGAGCACATGACTTAGGCATTTCATCTTTATGAATAAATTTTTCATCATGAATAATTGATTTACCACTTTTGACCTCAAATATCTAAGTTGAGTGCATTAAAAAGTATACAAGCATTAAGGGCCTCACCTGTAGGAATCCGTCAACAAATCATACAAGTAGTTTGATTATCTTAGCAGAATACAAATAGCAGTTTATGCAATTGTTTAATATAATGTTCATTTATGCATAAAGATATTTAGGTGACATAGGACTTTTTGGCTTGTAACATTTTCAGGCTTAAGACAGGTATGGAATTCAAAAACAGTAAGCATCAAAAGGGCTACAAACATGAAAATAGTTTGACACATCGTATCGATCCCTATTCTTCCCCCTTAGCGACCCTTACCCACTCACCGCCTTATTTCTTCTTTTCTCACCTTTCTTGTTTCTCCACATAGGAAATCATAAAATAAAATAAGCCTATGAGTTTTTTGCACTAATGGACGAGTATTTTTCTTAGTTTCATAACTTTGTCACCTTCTTTTTCAATTCATCTCACTCACAAATGTTTTTTGCTTTCAAGAACTTTTTCTACTCGTATTGGTTTTCTTTTTTGAATTTTTCTTTTGTTCTACACTTTAGGCTAACCTATAGTTCCTATATCACACCAATCTGTTCTATTTCACTCTATTTTTACAAAATTCACTCTGATGTATCTACTTAACCCTCAATACGTATGGCTAGATGTCTATAACTGTGCAATTCAGGGCAAAAGAAAAAAGGGCAAATACAAATTAACATTTCAAGCTCATGTTTTGTAATAAGGTTTATCAAGAAGTGTTTACAGGCTCGAAAATTGGTACTAAAGGTAAATAAATATAGGTAAACTTTTTGGCTCTAGATATGTACCAAAAAATGCCTTAGGTCATCCCTTATTTATCTCAATATGCACAAATTTAATCAACCAAACAAACTCAAATTCAACCGTTTATCATTCATATTAGCATGCTCATTTCCTTGTCTTTTTTATATCATTTGGTACAGTTGATTACTTAATGTCTATTTATAGTGTAACATATAGAACTTAGTAGTCTAATAATAAAAAATTTAAAATCACCTATCACTATGAAAAAATTATTTGTAAACACAAACAACCTATGTACATGCTCCTAACCAATCACTTGTATTTCTACAAGCTCAAGCACACAATTGAGAAGAAAAATTGAAAGAAAAAAGTAAAAATTTAGATAAATTTTCTATGTTACCCCCCACACTTTAGATAACACATTGTTCTCAATGTATAGCCCAAAAAAATAAGGAAAAAAGTTACTCGATTGATCATGGTTGTTTCAACTACTATTGGTGGGTGCTTCCTCCTTTGGTCGTTAACAATTTAAATGTTTGTGTTTACTTCATGTAGGGTTCCTATATAGAAAATCAAAACCAAACTACAAAACAAAATATCTAAAACTTTATTTCTACTCCTACTTCTAAAAACAAATTAAAACCATCCAAAATTTTAATGAAATCCAAAACAAAATTAAGTTATAATCATCCCCATCATCATCCATCTCATAGCTTCCATCTCCCTTTCCTTTCTCTTCACTTTCGTGCTCTCTTTATGCCTGTCTGGATAGCGTAGGCCCAAACATGTCTGGTCTATAATTGGGGACTCTAATATTGTTTTGCCTTACAAATTCTTAAAATATTGGCCCCGACTCTTGCATCCACTGTATTATCTAATCCAGTTTAGGATAACTACTCTCACCAACTTCCTGTTGAGCTCGTGCCAACCCTTGTGACGAAGCTGGTGTAGTCATCACTTCTTCCTATTGTTTGTTCCAATATTTTATTTATTTGGCTCATAGTTTTACATACTTTTGGAACAAAGTATCACCGAAAATACTTCGAGATGGTTTTAGCTACTACTCGGTGGATGCCATAGGGATGCCTACTCTTTTACATAAGGTCATCATTAAGTGGGGAAAGAACACTTCCACTTTCTGGCCACTAATACAACTCTTCATACTTTGATGGATCTAGTTTCCAATACACACCTACTTTTTCTGCAAAATAGCATTATGTAAAACTGCTCGAAAGGTATCAACATTAGATACATTTAAAGCAGAGACCCTTCGTGTGCACACAAATTGAATCCATATTTTGTCCTCTAAGAACATGATAGCTTGATTGTAGGAAGTCGGGATACTACTGCCTGGGATACTTGTACAGACTAAAATGCCCCTAGCTTGTGTTAATTCCTATCCAGAGTCGATGTCGTAACAGATTAGGACATGTGTTGCGACATAGAAGTCATATACTCTTTTTCAAGATATCTTAAGGGGTATGTTGCGATACCTTTAGGCTCTGTCACGACATCGAAGGCAGTCTTGAAATTTCTCCGTTATCCTCACTATGTTGCGACATTGAACCCTCCGTGTTGTGACATAGTGACCAGTATCAGTTTAGCACACCTTTTAATGGTCTCCTACACACCTACAAAGTTCATTAGCTCACTCTTGGGCCTTATTCGGCCCTTCAGGTCAATAAAAAACTCAATTTGCACATTTTATTGAAATTAGTTAAACTTAAAAAAACATAATTAAAATCTAATGATAATGCTTGCTTTCAAGCTCCTAAAGTGAGAAAATTAGTTTAAACTGCTAGACCATATTACGGCATATCAAACTCTTTCCTTTGTACTAGTACCCTTTCCCATGTGGCACCCTTTGGTCTCCTAGACTCTTAGTCCCTAAAAGATGCATAAAATTCTTGTATGACGAGGAGCACAATAGTGTCTTTAGGGGTTACACAAAAATCTTCACATTTATGATCTTGGACCAGTATCCATATATCTGTAAAGATTTCTAGACATTTCAAATCCCAATTCTAGGATAAACGTTTTTCTTTGAAGTTTTAAAAAATATTGAACGTTTTGATTTTAAAAAATTTAGGGGTTTGTGGCCATCAATGTTTTGGGTTCATTACTTCTCCTAGTTTTTCTCGGAGGCACTTTCGGTAAAATTTTTAACTATAGAGACTAACTTAATATCAAACAATATATTTCTAATGCAATAGTAAAAGTTTTAATTGGAATGTTTAACCTTAATTTGAAAGTTCGTCTATCTTTTTGTGGGTTGTTTTAATTTCCTTTGTGGATATGGATCCTTTTAACTTGCACTTAGTACATATAAAGAGAAAAAGAAGATTACAGTGAAAAATAATGAAAATAGAGTAGAAAATAGATTTTAGGATTTAGGTGTAATGAGAAGTTTTTAGGAGTGGTGTACAATCTAATTAGATGAGATATGTTTTTAGGCTATTTTTTTAAGTAAATGAATGGTTTAAAACTAGGGTTAGACTGTTGGGTTGTGTGATGGTTCAGGTCAACCCTGTAGAAAATTATCGCGATGTTGCGACATAGGGGTTCCATGTCATGATACCCTTGGCAAACTACCGATGTTGCAACATTTGCAGCTCAACATCGCGACACACCTTGAAATTTTAAGTTGGGAGTAAATTATCTTCTATGTCGTGAAACAGAGGTGTTGTGTCGCGACATCGAGCTGAATTTCTCGATTCCTTGAGTCTGTGATCGGTGTTGTGACACAGAAATTCCGTGTAGTGACACCAACTCTATTCTAGCCCCCTTTTTTCAAGTTTCAAGGTGTTTGGTACAAATAAGTCTTACGTTTAAAAAATTCAAGGGAAATTAAATTATAATATAAATGAGTCTTAATGTACTTTCCCCCACACTTTAGAGCATACGTTACCCTTACTATAAAATGACTAAGGCATAAACAATAAAACTTCCTTGAGAAAGCTGAATCCTTGTTATTATATTGACATCAGGATTTGTTTACTCCAAGCGGAAAAAAGTACCTACAAGAAAATACTATGAAAAAAGATATGCAAGAGAAAAAAAATTAATAACTAAAATAAGATAAACTTCTAAAAACTGGAACAAAATTTAAAACAAGAAATAGAAGTTCTTTTAAAAATTGGGATGATTCATTTTGCCACAATAGAAGAAATTGCAGCTGGTTATCGACACTTTGATTTGACGTTATTGATATATATGAACCAGCCCCTTCAGTCAATTCCAATGATGTTTCCTTTTTTTCAACTTATGCAACATCCACATTACAAGCTATTTAGTACCAAATCTAAGCCAACCCCAAATTTATGTCCGGGTTATTATTACCTCAACCTTTCTCCTCTCCCAATTGTGTGAGGCTTTGGTTGCTCGAGTCTTGTCTCCGTTGTAGAATGAGCATGAATCAAACTCTTCAACCTCTTCAGTTGGCACCCCTTTCTTCTATGGCTAGAAAGCGTATTAGCTCTTTTACACTTTCATTCACGATCGGTTTAAGTTCCATGTGTAACACCCTTAACCCGTATTTGTCGCCAGATTAGGGTTACGGAGCATTACTCAATAAACGTCACTTAAAATCATTCATTTCCAACATTTCAATAAACATAGCATAACCTAATAATGTATATGCATATTATCCGTTATTCAATCCCTCGAGACCATACCATACCAATATCGTAAAAACAACCAACCAACGTGTCATTCATAGACACTACAATTGTATCCAACACCAACAACTAAAACATGTAAAATTTGATCCATCTCTAGCATAGCACTTCATTCATTCACAAGCCAAAACAAGCCACAAGTGATCAATTACATACATTTCTAACTGTACTAAAAAGATGCCTGTTTACAATCTTAATAAAGTACCTATCATCTTAGTTTAGTATTTTTGTCCTAATGTACCATAAAAACCTATATAGCCACATATACATGTCACGACCCTAAAGAGAACAAGAACTACCAACATCGATGGATAGTGTGAATCATAGATTCAATCCATCCAAAAGTTAGCAATAACGATCTACAAAATAATACACAAAAACATATAAGCTTATAGAGCTTAGTAAGAACATAGTAAATCTTTTAACTTAACAACAACTGAATGCAAATCTTATTTTACTCGATTTGAAGTTACTAGAGTGTAAACAAGGGCACGTATTTGAAATTCAAGGGTACCGAAGTACAAAAAAGGGCACGTATATGCAATTCAGGGGTACTCAAGTACAAACAGGGGCATGTATGTGCAGTTCAGAGGTATCGAAGTACAAACAGGGGCACATATGTGCAATTTAGGGGTACCGAAGTACAAATAGGGGCATGTATGTGCAATTTAGGGGTACCAAAGTATAAACAGGTAATCACATAACTATATTGTTAACATACAAGTAGTAATTCAACTACATTTAGAAATGCTATGAACTTACCTTAAAAACTAGGGTCAAGAAAATACGAACAAACTAATCCGTGACTTTCGTCTTCCCTCGGTTTAGGTCCGGTTGAGATTTATCTTGATCTAAATAAAGAATTATATTTAATTAAACATTTCCATCAACCTAAAAAATTCAATTTAATCCGTAATCCAAATTTAAAATAATTACAATTTTACCCTTAACATTTTAAGTTGTCACAGTTTAGTCCTTAAGCTCTTAAAATGATATCTATGCAATCCCATCCACATATCACTTCTTGATTTACCTAGGGAATCATATGAACCCATACAAATAATCAATTCAAAATTTCATCATGGTATTTTACTATTTTTACAAATAAGTCCCTAAATGATAATTTCATCAAAATCACTTTACAAAAGTTGTTTATTTAATAATAAAGACTCATAATCTTTCATCAAACATTAAGAACCATATAATAGCATTCATGGAAAAGCCCTAAATCTTTAAAAATTTTACAAATTAGTCCCTAGGCTAGCTAGATTAAGTTACAACGATCCTAAAAACATAAAAATCATTAAAAACGGGATCAAAATAGTCACCATGCAAGCAAAACAAAGAAATCGAACCTTAGCTATGGTTTCTCTTGAGAATTTCAGCTAAGGATGAAGATAAGAAGATGATAGCTTTTTTTTCTTTTGTTTTTATTATAGTAACCTTTATTTACTTAAATTACACTTTTAACCTTTTAAAACATTAATAATTTCAATAAAACAAATCCCATAAATGTCCAGTATCACTTAAATGGTCTAATTACCACCTAATTACTCATACATTAAAGTTCTATAGCCATTTAATACCTTTAACTACTAGAAATCCACTTTTGCATCTATTTTACGATTTAGTCCTTTTCACTTAATTAAGCATGCAAATGTTAAAATTTCTTAACAAAACTTTTATACGACACTACTAACATACCGTAGATATTAAAATAATATTAAAATAAATATTTTCACGTTGGATTTGTTGTCTCAAAGCCACTATTTCGATTTCACTGAAAATGGGTTGTTACAACTCTCCCCCTAAAGGAATTTTCATCCCAAAAATCGTACTAGAAATGAGGTTCGGGTATTGCACTTTCATAGTTTCTTTCGGTTCCCAGGTGGCCTCTTCTACACCATGTCGTTGCCAAAGGAATTGCACTAAAGCTATGCTTTTATTTCTTAAATGTTTAACCTCTTCAGCTAAAATTCTGATCGGTTCCTTAGTGTACGTCATATCAAACTGAATTTCAACATCAACAGGTGATATCACATGTGAAGGTTCTTATCGATACCATCGTAACATAGATACGTGAAATATGTTGTGAATCCTTTCTAACTCTGACGGCAAAACTAATCTATCAGCTACTGGCTCGATTCTTTCAATAATCTCATACGGCCTGATAAACCGGGGACTTAGCTTTCCTTTACAACTGAATCGAGAACTTTCTTCCAGGGCGAGACTTTCAAGAACAGTTTTTTGCCGACTTGAAATTCAGTGTCTTTTATTTTTAAATCTGCAAAAGATTTCTGTCGGTCTGAAGCTGCTTTCAAACTTTTTAGAATTACTTTAACCTTTTCTTCGGTTTATCATATCAAATAAACCCCGTGAAGCTTTTTCTCATTGAGCTCAGTACAATACAATGGAGTTTGACATTTCTGACCATGCAAATCTTTGTACGGTGCCATCTTTATACTCGACTGATAACTGATGTTGTACGCGAATTCAACCAGTGATAGAAATTTTTCCCAGTTACCTTCAAATTCTAAAACACAGCATCGTAGCATATCTTCGAGTATCTAAATCACTGACTCAGGTTGACCGTCAGTCTGCGAATTCATGTGGTATTAAAATGCAAACGAGTGCCTAGCGCCTCATGTAACTTACTTTAGTATCGAGATGTAAATCACAGATCTCCATTGGAAATAATGGAATCTAGCAGACAATGTAATCTAATGATCTCAGAAACATATAACTCTGTTAATCTCTCGAGTGAAAAATTCATAAGCACTGGAATGAAATGCATGAATTTCATCAAATGATCAACAATGACCCAAACAACATCTTTCTTTCTAGGAGATAGAGGCAATCCCGATACGAAATCCATTGTAACACGCTTCCATTTCCATTCTGAAATTATTAGTAGTTGTAACAAACTAGAAGGTACCTGATGTTCAACTTTAAATTGCTGACATAATAAACATATCGATACAAATTCAAAAATCTCTCATTTCATATCTAGCCACTAGTACCTCTATTTCAAATCACCGTACATTTTATTGCTACTAGGATGAATAGAAAATTTACTAGTATGAGTGTCTTGTCAAATCTTCTGAACGAGATCTGAATTTCTCGGAACGCAAATTCTGCCTTTGAAGTATAAACTATCATCGAATCCAATCTCAAAATCTAAATCAGGAGTCGACTCAATCTATCTTTGTATAGCTGCCAGCACAACATCGCATTTCTAGGCTTCATAAATCTATTGTAAAAACATTGGTCTAGCTTTTAACTTAGCTAAGATCGAACCGTCATTAGACAACGTCAAACGCATGTTCAAAGCTCGTAAACAAAATAGAGACTTTCTACTCAAAACATCAGTATCAATATTAGCCTTTCCCAAATCATAATCAATGATCAAATCATAGTCTTTCAATAACTTAAGTCATGTACGCTGTCTCAAGTTCAAATCTTTGTACGACATTAAATACTTCAATTTTTTATGATCTGTAAAGATATGACATTTTTCTCCGTATAAATTATGTCGACAAATATTTAAAGCAAATACAATTACTGCAAGCTCTAAATCATGTGTCAGATAATTCTTTTTGTGCAGTTTTAACTGTTTAGAAGCATACACTATTACTTTTCCTTTCTACATTAGAACATAGCCCAAACCATTTAATGAGGCATCACTATAGATTACAAATTCTTTACTCGATTCTGGCTGAACTAACATCGGTGTCTCAGTTAACAATGCTTTTCATTGATCAAAGCTTTGTTATCATTTCTCAGACTACTCAAACTTCACATCTTTTTGCAATAGTCTCGTAATGGTGTAGCAATCATCAGGAATCCCTTGACAAATCTTCTGTAATATCTAGCTAAACCCAGAAAACTTCTAACCTCAGATACATTTCTTGGAGGCTTCCAATCTACTACGGCTGAAATCTTGCTCAGATCAACTCTAATGCCTTCGACTGATACAACATGTCCCAGTAATCTGACTTCCTGAAGCCAGAATTCACATTTGTTAAACTTAGCGAATAATTGTTTTTTGAGCAAAGCTTGAAAAATAATTCTCAAATGCTCGGCATGCTCTGACTCAACCCGTGAACAAATCAAAATATCATCAATGAATACCATGATGAATCTATCTAAATATGGTCTAAAAATTCTGTTCATCAAATCCATAGATACTGTAGGTGCATTAGTCAAACCAATCAACATCACAAGAAATTCATAATGTCTGTACCTGGTCTTGAATGCGGTTTTAAGCACATATGAGTCTTTGACTCGCAACTGGTAATAACCAGAACGAATATCAATCTTTGAAAATACTGTCGCACCTTTCAACTGATGAAATAGATAATCAATACGTGTCAATCGATACTTGCTCTTGATCGTCACCTTATTAAGCTATCGATAATTGATACATAACCGCATAAACACGTCATTCTTCTTAACGAATAAAACAGGAGCAACCCAAGGAGAAAAGCTGGGCCGAGCAAAGCCCTTATCTGTCAAATCTTGCAACTCAACTTTTGTGATAGTCCGTTTTCAGTAAAATCAGAAGAGTGGTTTCAAGATAACAAATCTAACATCAAAAAATTTATTTTATTATAATTTTATTTCCTAAAGCATGATAGTCCTACCGTATAAAAATTTTATTAAGAAACTTTACAATTTACATGCTCAATTTGATAAAAAGGACTTAATCGTGTAAAGTTCAAAAGTTGAGTTCTAATAGCTGAAAGTGTTAAACAGTTATAGAACCTTAATGTAAAAGTCCTTATATGGTAATTAGACCATAAATGTGTTAGTGGATGAGCATGGCTTGGCATTTGTGTAAATTTGATTAATTTTAAAGGTTAATTAAGTAATTGAGTAATTAAATGATAAAATAAACAAAACCAAATTAAGGTATCATCTTTTACTTCTTTATTCAACTGAAAATTAAGTGAGAAAGGAAGCATGGAAGCTTGGAGTTTTGGCAACCCTAATTTCCTTGCATTCTAAGTGATTTTGTCCCGTTTTTTATGATTTCTATTTTTTCGGGATCGTTGTAGCTTAACTATCTAGCCCGGGGACTAATTTTGAAATTGTTAAACTATTAGGGTTTTCACATTGTTGAATATACATGATTCTTGATGTTTGATGATATAAAATGGATGGTTTTTGTTAGATAAACAACATTTGTAAAGAGATTTTTAATGAAATTATCTATTAGGGATGACATTGAAAATTAGAAAATTTTACATGATGAAATTGTGAAATAAATGAAATATAGGGCATGCTAGGGGCCTAATTGATATTCGGCCATAGTGGGTTGTGGTGGAATTTCATGAATTTCCATTTTTATGAGCTAGGGACTAAATTGTAAAGAAATTAATAGTATAGGGGCAAAATAGTAATTTTCCAAAATATGATTTTGTGTTAAATTGAATGAAATATATATTGAATTGAGTAAAATTTATCCGTACATGTCAAGATAGACCTCGTACGACTTTAGATCAGGGCAAAGAGAAAGTCTCGGGTTAATCGCCTCCGTATATATGTATACTCGTCAAGGTAAGTTTGTGTAATTAAATCATGTTTATATGTTTTAATTAAATTAGAAATGTGTTGTGAAATATCATACAAATATACCGATTGCATATCTAACGATGTACGACAATTACCGAGCCCCGTTTGAACTTTAGGAATTTATAAGATACAAATGACATGTCATTAGGGTTTACATGATTTAGGTGCTGGTCCTAAACGTCCTACCGATGGCTAAGGTCCGGTATGTGTTACGGATACTCCAAAAGTTGTGTGAGCAGCATTGTGTAGCTACATTTTGATCCATAGCTCGTGAGAGCATACCGATTACATCTCGTGTGAGCATACATGTACAGGATTTGATGGATTACAGTTATATGAGTTAGCACACTATGTGTGAGCTATCTTAGGCATCTCACGGTATTCTAAATGGTTCAACGGGCAATATTATGATATGAAATGGTAAGAGTTCAATACGGACTATTATAGGGACATATATGAATTACATGGAAATATTGTTACATGGTATATGAAAAATTGAATTGGATTATACATGTATATGAAACTTAATCAATTGTTGTGCTCATCCATTATTATTGGTTTATATATGTATTTACATGGCTAACATGGTTAATGTATATGTGTTTAGGCATTTGGCCAAGTTATGATGGGATATGCTAAGTTTACTTACCTATTATGTGACTAAATAGTAAGTTTTATTCTATGTTATACGAACTTACTAAGCTTATATGCTTACTCTAAGTTATTTTTTATGTCTTATAGTGAATCGAAAGCTCGTTCGGGTTGGAAGCTTGTCGGAGATAAATCACACTATCCATTGGCTCTTTTGGTGCATTCGGTTGTTTTAATTTTGGTTATAATGGCTTGTCTAGGTATTTTGGCTATGTTGGCCATATGTTTTGGTCATTTGTCTTGGCTTATGATTTAGCACTTTGATGATGATATGAGCTTAGTTTATGGCATGTAAATATTAGCCTTATAATGGTTGATAAATGACTTAATATGGTTGAATGATGGAAGATGAAATGTTAGTTGAATATGCATATTATATATGGCCTGTGACATGTTGGAAATATTGAGAATTGGTACTTTGTTTGAATGGCATTTTTGGTGCTAATTGATAGGTAATGGTAAGTTAATTCAATAGCTTGAATTGATGCAAACTTGATTGGAAGTTAGTTAATTATTTTGGCCAAATTGATTACATGATTATACATATTTACATGTTGTGATTTGAGGTGCCTAAGGGCATATTATTTGTATGTGATTATACCATATGTATATGACTTGTCTGTAGCTTGGTTTTACATGGTTTTGGTGCCTTGTTATGGCTTATATATATGTGCACTTTTGCTTGTAGGTATATGCCTTGATGGGTGAGAAAAATGGCTGGTAAAATGGCCTATTTTCATCCACATGGGCGTGTGTCTCAGCCATGTGTGACACACGGCCAGGTGACACGGCCATGTATCCCATGTAGCTTTCGAAGGGTTGCAAGTTAGGCTATTACACGTCCTAGCACAGGGCCTGGCACACGGGCATGTGAGGTTATTTCGAAGGGAATACGGCCTGCACACGGGTGTGTGGCTTGGCCGTGTGACCAAGTCAGTGAGTTACACGGGCATGGACACGAGCTGCAACACGATCGTGTTCCCCTAGTTCGAATGCCCACATGGCCTGAGACATAGGCGTGTCTGTTGACCGTGTGAGTCACACGACCTGGCCACACTGCCGTGTGACCCCAGCAGTGTTGAAAATGTTCACTATTTTCTAAAAAATTCTCTGAGTTTCTGATTTAATCCCGACTTGTTTCTAATGCGTATTTAGGGCCTCGAGGGTTCATATAAGGGACAATATGTATGTTTTGAATTGAATATTTTTATTGATTAGTTTTGAAAGTTTGAAATTTATGTTCTTTCGATTTGAAAACTTCGGTAATGCTCCTTAACCCTTTTTCGACGACAGATACGGGTTAGAGGTGTTACAGCTTTCAACTCTTTTAATTCTATAAGGGTCATTCCATATGGAGCTATCAATATTGGGGATGTTCCCGGCACTAATTCAATACCAATCTCAACTTCTCGAGTCGGAGGTAGCCCTAGTAACTCCTCTGGAAACACATCTGAGAGCTCACATACCACAGGACCCGATTCTAGTTTCAATTCCGAAACCTTGGAATCAACTATATAAGCGAGATATGCTACACAACCCTTTTAACATACTTCTGTGCCATCATAGTTGAGATTATATTAGATGTACCATCCAATCTGTCTGACTCAATTTGAACCCGTTTACCATCCTGGCATTTTAGCACAATATGTTTTCTTCTACAATTCACAATAGCATCATGCAGAGTCAACCAGTCCATACCTAGAATCACATCAAACTTATCAAAGGGTAACAATATCAAACAAGCGGAGAAATCGTAACCTCTAATTTTCAGTGGACATGATCTACATAACTGATTAACTACACACTGACCCAAGGGATTCGTAACTTTGACAGTATATTCATTTAATTCAATAGGTATTTTTTTGTCTGCTAATGTAGTGCATATACACGAATGAGTTGATCCAGGATCAATCAATGTATATACATTAATATTAAAGAGAGAAAAAGTACCCGCAATAACATCTGGAGCAGTAGCTTCTTCTCGAGCTTAGATTGCATAAGCTCTAGCTGGTATTCTCGCTTCTGATCATTTGTTTATCTCGTTGTTCTTTCCTCGAATAGGAGTAGTATTTCTAACATTTCCAGATCATCTTCCCCTTTGAGAAGTTTCTTCAGGCTTATTTGATTGATTCTTGAAATCATTTCTCTTTTTCAGACAGTTATGAAGAAAGTGGTCAGTAGACCCATAATGGAAAGAAGCTCCTGATTTTCATAGACACTATCCAAAATGCCTTTTATTGCATTCAGCACACACAGGAACAGTTCTCTCCACAATCCTTACACTTCTAACACTTACTGCTAGAGAATTAACTAATTGGAAATTACTTTGTCTTGGTTTCTCTCTACCAACGAAGTCTGTAGGAGCAGCTGATCAACTGGTGTCACTTCTAAATTTCTTCGAGGGAGAAGTTTGAGCTAGCTTGAATGACCCTCTTTTGTTATTTTCTCTAAATTTCAAATTTGACTGTCGTTTTCTTGTACAAATCTCTTCAACCTTCTAAGAAAGTTCTCTTAATTCTCGTAACTTTAATATTGCTACAGCCATACAGATCTCATCATTCAACCCATCTTCAAATCTGATACACATTTCTTCCTTATTTGATATGATGTTACGAGCATACTTGCTTAACTGTACAAATTCACGTTCATATTCAGCTATAGACCAGTTTCCTTGTTTTAAATCGAGAAATTCATTCTTTTTCTGATCGATGAACAGCTGACTAACATACTTTTTCTTGAATTCATTCTGAATGAAGTCCCAATTAACTCTATCATTCGATATCATCGTGCTCAAAGTATCCCACCATAAATACGCCTCATCTTTCAGTAAGGATATCGTACACCTCAAACAATCTCCGGAAGTACACAAAAACTCTTTTTATGTTTAATAGCCAATACTCGACTTTTGAAGGGTCATCATCTATCGTACCTTTGAACTCTTCCTCTCCATATTTCTACATTTTATCTACAGATACCCAGTTAATCGTCACAGGTACAGAGTTAGGAACATTCGGGAGTATCGGAGGAGGCACAATAAGGGATGGAGGTGGCGAAGTTGCAAGATTTTCTTGTTTAAATTCATTGAACCATTGGTTTATCATTCCTAGAAATGCATTTTTCATCTCATCACCCACGAATTTTGGAATACAAGCAATATTTCTTACCTCAAGATTCGAAGCTTGAACATTACTTTTAGCATCATTAACTAAAACTCGATTCGATTCAGTTGACATCTTGAACCTATAAGAAATAAAATGTTAGAACGGATAAAAAGCATCACACTATTACACGGTATATGTGGCATGTATATACTAAACTCTACTTTTCTATGTTAGTCCTAGAATCGACAAAACCGTAACTGTGATACCACTAAATGTAACACCCCTAATCTATTTTTTTTGCTGGATTAGGGTTACAGAGCATTACCGAATAAACTAACTTAAAATCATTCATTTCCAACATTTCAATAAGCATAGCATAACCTGATAATATACATGCATATCCTCCCTTATTTGAGCCCTCGAGGCTTTAGAAAAACTTTAGAAATGAGTCAGGACTGAATCGGGAACATTTGAAACATTGAGGAAAAAGTTAGAAAAAATTAAGTTGCAAGGTCACACGGTCGTGTGGCTAGGCCGTGTAACTCACACAACTGAGACACACACCCATGTCTCAGACTGTGTAACAACCGAAATAGGAACAAATGAACGTGTCCCAACCCGTGTAACTCTTTGACTTGGGTCACACGACCAAGCCACACGCCCATGTGCCAGGCTGTGTAACTCTCGAAATGGCCTCACACGCCTGTGTGCCTGGCCGTGTGCTAAGCTGCGTAACTGTTTGACTTGAATGCCTTAAAAGCCTACAGGGACACACAACCGTATCGCATGGCCGCGTGTCACACACGTCTAAGACACACACCCGTGTCTTTGGTCGTGTGGACAAGAAAATTGGCCAAAATCAAGCCAGTTCTCTCAGCCATTCCCAGAAGTACCTACAAGCCATTTACACATATGATCAAGACACTAAAACATACCAAAACATGCTTAATTTAACCAATTCAAATGATCCAAAAATCCATTCAACCAAAATGCCTTATAGGTGCCTCAATCGTCATTAAACTACCTTACCTAAACATATGCATTACCATACTTAAAACATACACAACTAATTCAATGAGATCTCCAAGCATATCACAATTGAGATTACAAACAACACAACATGACATATCATACCAATATCCTAAAAGAAACCAACGAATGTGCCATTCATAGACAACACAATTATATCCAACATCAACAACTAAAACATTTAAACTTTGATCCATTTCTAGCATAGCACTTCATTCATTCACAAGCCAAAATAAACCACAAGTGACCAATTCCATACATTTCTAATTGTACTAAAAAGATACCTATTTACAATCTTAATAGTATTTTTGTCTTAATGTACCATAACAACCTATATAGTCACATATACATGCCACGACCCTAAAGAGAACAAGAACTACCAACATCAATGGGTAGTGTGAGTCATAGATTCGATCCGTCCAAAAGTCAACAATAACAATCTACAAAACAATACACAAAGATGTATAAGCTTAGTAAATCTTTTAACTTAACAGAAATTGAATGCAACCCTTATTTTACTCGATTTGAAGTTATTGAAGTGTAAATAGGGGCACATATATGTAATTCAGGCGTACTAAAGTACAAATAGGGGCACATATATGAAATTTAGGGGTACCGAAGTACAAGTAGGGGCACGTATGTGCAATTCAGGGGTACCGAAGTACAAACAAGTATGTGCAATTTAGAGGTACCAAAGTACAAACAGGGGCACGCATCTACAATTCAGGGGTACCGAAGTACAAACAGGTAATCAAATAACTATATTGTGAACATACAAGTAGAAATTCAACTACATTTAGAAATGTTATGAATTTACCTTAAGAACTAGGATAAAGAAAATACGATCGAACTAATATGTGATTTTCACCTTCCTTAGATTTAGGTTTGGCTGAGATTTATCTTGATCTAAATAAAGAATTATATTTAATTAAACATTTCAATCAACCTCAAACATTCAATTTAATCCATAATCCACATTTAAACATAATTATAATTTTGCCCCTAACATTTTATGTTTTCATAGTTTAGTCCTTAAGCTTGTAAAATGATATCTACGTAACCTCATCCACATTTCATGCTTCTAGATTTAACTAGGGACTCATATGAACCCATACAAATCATCAATTCACAATTTCATCATGGTATTTTACTATTTTTACAAAAAAGTCCCTAAATGATAATTTCATCAAAAATCACTTTATAGAAGTTGTTTATTTAACAACAAAGACTCATCATCTTTCATCAAACTTCAAGAACCATATAATGGAATTCATGGAAAAACCCTAAAACTTTAACAGCTTTACAAATTAGTCCCTAGGCTAGCTAGATTAAGCTACAATGATCCTGAAAACATAAAAATCATTAAAAACGGGATCAAAATACTCACCATGCAAGCAAAACAAAGCGACCGAACCCTAGCTATGGTTTCTCTTGACAATTTCAACTAAGGATGAAGATAGGAAGATGATAGCTTGTTTTTTCTTTTTCTTTTTATATTAACCTTTATTTACTTAATTACACTTTTAACCTTTTAAAACATTAATAATTTCAATAAAACAAATCCCATAAATGTTCACTATCACTTAACTGGTCTAGTTACCACCTAATACTATTTCATTAAAGTTCTATAGCTATTTAATACCTTTAACTACTAGAACTCCACTTTTGCATCTTTTACGATTTCGTTCTTTTCACTTAATTAAGCATGCAAACGTTAAAATTTCTTAACGAAATTTTTATACGACACTAATAACATACCGTAGATATTAAAATAATAAAATAATTATTTTTACATCAGATTTGTGGTCCCAAAACTACTATTCTGATTTCACTAAAAACGGGTTGTTACACCATGTTAATGGTCAGTTCATCCCTCACTTCTAGCTTTACAATTAGATGTTCTGCTACGTCAATTAGTTCAGAGACCGTTTCAACTATGTTCAACTCATCCATATGATCTTAAGTTACAATCTCAAGTTAAATCTTACCATGAATCTCATCATGGTCATCGATGATACCAAGGTTCTCATGATCCGAGTTGTGCGCGTTAGACATGTCATCTTTCCTTGGAGGTAGCACTTCGCATATTTAATGCATCATTTTTATCATTTTCGCCATCATGTCTGACATGTTTGCTAATACCTCAAAGTTGGTCGTCTTGGTGGTTTCACATGAAGACATTTTACATAAATCACAGGAAGGCTTTTTTGGAAATTCAGGCATATCATGATCTTTTTCAATTTCTTCATACAAATTACAAGTGAACTCATGTGGATGTTCAACTATATCAGTACCTTGTTCAGTACTCCATTGATTCATTGAGGCTTTGTTCCCTCTTTGGCTTAGCTCAATCATGAGCAATTTTCTATTCTCCATAATTTCCCATTATTCATATACTCCCTCATTGTATATTTTGTCATCAAAGACTATCTCATCGTTAAACCACAGGTAATCAATTTTCATCCATATTAAAATTATTTTGCTAGGATAGTCTCTATGGATCAGTGACTAACTAAACAGGTGTTCCTCTCATCTAAGGCATATATTGAAATCATAGAAGAAAGAAGTTAGTAAACGTAAATTAATTAAAATAGATTAAAATAAACTCGTAACTATAATTTCAAATTTTCCTAATTATTATATAGAACGTAAAAATTAAAATCAATCTAGTAATGTTGCCTCCCCAACAACAACGCCAACAACTTAACTGCCTCCAGACATACTAACGTCCAGAGTGTGAATACTGCAACTAAATATGTGGAATTAATGCGATGTCCACAAGTATACGGGTCAAGTTGTAATATAGTTACAACAAAGTAGGTGAGTAATCCAAGGATCATACCTAAGGGAGGCAAGTACTAGATTAAAGTTATCATAAATGAAAATAGAATTAATTAGTAACTAGATAAACAATATTACCATAAAACTTAAAAAGAATAAATTTTTGGGTTTTTATGACTGAAGAATAAGAATTCCATAAATAAAGTGAACTTTGATTAACTAAAATATAAACTTAATCAAAAATAAACATGTGTTATTAGCTCACTTCGGTAGTCACAATCAACTGTAGTCTCGGGCTTTCTTGTTTGATCAACTAATCAATACCCTAATAGAATCTTTTAATTCGTCCACTAAAATACTGAGCCGTCAAGAACTACTTATCTTCTGACCTCACAGTCTAGATCAGTTCATGTTTAAGGCGTTCACAGATAGGCCATACCAAATTTGGGTTAATTCTCATATTGATGACTTCCTAGGGTTTTTACGCCTAGGGTTTAGATTCTTCCCTTCCTGAAAAGCTGATCCGTTAAGAAATCCCTATAAAACAGTTAATTATTCATACCTCTACTCGCTAATCTGCCATAAGAGGATTAGTTCCTCATTGAATACATAAACACAATAAACTTGATAAATAAGATATCCATAAAGAATAAATCAAGAAGAGAATCATGATTGTATTTGATTGGTGAAGGCACGAAAATACACAATAGTTTGATTATGTATACAAATCAAGTTCTCCAAAGAACATAATGAAAAGAACTGAAAAGAGATCTAAACCCTTAGAGCAAGAAAAAAATCTAAAAGCTAAAAGCTAAATTACAAAGAAAAAAACTTAGAATATCAAAAGTTATCCTTTAACATGTGTTTAAGAGCCTATTTATAGAGTTAGGGTTGTCATCATCCTCAATCCTAGGTCAGCTAACGCTTTCGTATTTAACTTTTGATTTTGTAGACCAAAACAACCCTTGCTCGTAAGTGTTTCCTGTACAAGATCGATGTCGTGACACCCTAGTGCCTATTTCGTGACATCGAAGGCAGTATACTCAAGTCAAGGTAGCTTCAGGGGTGTGTCGCGACATCCAATGGTTGTGTTGCAACAATTTAGGTAGTCTCGAGATTCTTGCAATTTACTTCCTATGTTGCGACGTCAAACTTACCGTGTTGCAACACAATGACCAATTTTGAGTTTGTATGACCTCTAATGGTCTCTTGCACACTCATTAAGTATATTAGGTCACCTTTAGGCCTTATTCTGCCCCTAAGGTCAACAAAAGACTCAAAATACATTTTTAATTGGATTTAAATTAAATTATAAAGCTTAACTAAAACATAATGAAAATGCTTATATTCAAGCTTCTCAAATGCAAAAACTAGTTTAATTTGCTACATTGAATTATGGCAGATCACTCAAACATGTAACTTCACATGTATATATATTCAACTTGTACAAGCAATCACATGTATCGTTATAAAGGTTTATCCTAGACTGGTAACCTGAGACATATATATTCATCTCGGACAAGCAATTGGTATATCGAAGATACATGTGACATGTGTTTAGCCTAAACTGGTGACCTGATGTCGTTTTAAAAGTGTAGTCTGAATGGATAACCTCACATGTATATATATTCAGCTCAGACAAGCAATTGGTGTATAGGAGATACCTGTGTGTGTGGAAACACAAAAATATACACACTTTTTCATACCCTTTTTACCTCAATTCATGCAAATTTGTAGTAATTCTTGTCGAAAAATATATAATAATTATAAAATAATTAAATTGTACTTAAATTGTTAGCGTGTTGAATTTTAATTAATTTCATAATAAATTTTGATTAATTTTGATCATTTTCAACAGATTTGCACAAAGGGAGAAAATTAGCTTGGTAGACACTACTAGAAACGCAAAATCGAGAAGTGATTTTTGAAGCATCACAGCGAATATTAATTCATAATACAATTAATTTTAATTTTAATCTAAATCATTTTGGTTTAAATAATTATTATTAATTAATTATGAAAAGAGGCTCAATTGAGTTGAACCGAGAAAACCGATCCAACCGAGCACTGGGCTGCCCAAAACCGTCCCACATGCTGACCCAATCAACTTGGTTTTTTGATTATTTAGCTTGCAAAATAGTCCTTGAAGACTCCTTGAATTTGTATTCAAACCCCTCCACTTATCATGCCTTCCTAGATTTGCCTCTACCTTAAAATAGTAAGTTTGAAACCTTCAAACTTGCCACATGTGAGGCCGACCATGGGGGGACTCTACTACTGTTGATTTTTGCTATTTTTTGCAGCCTACTGTAAACTAAAAAATATATAGGATTTTTCCTATATAATTCATCACCTTTTCACTTAAATTTGTTGTTAAAACCAAGTAATTATTTAATAAATTAATGAAATATGCGAAAATATGAAATTAGGACATGGAAATTATTAAAATGTGATTTATGCTTTATTATATAGTTTTCAAGCATAAAATGCCTTATTTTATATTATTTTGAGCATATTATATTTTTAAGTTATAAAGTGGGTCGTGCATGATTAAATTAAATAATAAAACATAAAGTTATATTTAATAATTAATTTTAAATATTTCATTAATAAATTGGCTTTTAATGAATTAAGTAAATTAATAAATTGAAGTGGTTAAAATTATATTTTTTGGTCCTCTAAACTATCTACTATTTTTGGACAAGTCTGAGAGTTTTCTTCTAATTGCAAAACCGTCCAAATAGGGGACCAAGTCAACCCAATTTTCGGTTGCACATGGCTAATCATAAATCAATTTTTGGTTTAATTACACAAGGTCCTTGAAGAGCTAAAGAAATCAGATATGTTCCTGAAGATTTGCTGGTGACCGTGTAATGGCCCAAATTTATCGAAATAGTGGTTTCGGGACAACAAATCCGATGAGGAAAAAATTATTTTTATTATATTTCTATGGCCTAAAATTTCAAGGAAAGATTTCATGAAAATTTCGTTAAAAAATTTTGACGTTTGGGCTCTCAATTTAGTCAAAAGGACTAAATTGTAAAAATGCAAAAGTTGAGTTCTATATGTTAGAGGTGTCCAATTATTTTGAAATTTTAAATTGGAGGTCTTTGTATAGAAATTAGACCATTGGTTAAGTTGGTGGAAAAAATGGACATGGTTAGGCATGTTTCCAAAGTTTTTCATTAAGGGCATTTTAGTCATTTAGTTATTAAAATGAATTAAAAACAATATTAAAAGCCAATTTTTGATCATCTTCTTCATTAGGCCGAATTTAGCAAGGGGAGAAGCCATAGTTAGGGTTTTCAAGCTTCCAAGCTCCATATTAAGTGATCCCAACCTCGTTTTTAATGCTCTTTACGTCTTTGAGATCCTGGTAACTTAATTTGGCTTATTCTAGCAATAATTTAACCTAGGGTTTATATTTGGAAAAACACCCATAGGTGAAAAGTGTTTATTTTGATGTCTTATGATAGAATATGAAGCTAGAAATTATGTTAAACAACTTTTGCTAGCCGATTTTAAACGAAAACGAGTAAGTTGACATAATCGGTAAAAATCCCTAATGTACATAAGTGTTAGAGTGAGAATTTGATGTTTTCATAGAAGAGAAAAATGTTCAGCATGTTATATAACATAAGAATATGAGATGAAGTTTAATTTTCAAACTTTGGGGCAAAAGCATAATTATGTAAAAGTTTAGGGGCAAAATCGTAATTTTTCCAAAGTTAGAGTCGAGGGCTATTTTGATAAATGTGAGCATTAAATGAGTTAAATTTGCTATTTTAGATCAAGAAGAATGAAACTCGAGGTTAGACAAAGGAAAGAATAAAGTTGAAGGCTTAGTTGGTGAATTTGGCTATATTTTGTACCGAGGTAAGTTTACAGTAAATAAATACAATGTTTCAATAATTATTATTAATATTGTTATTTTCCAGCAATTATGCATTTATTTTATGAATTTATTTAATGTTGACTCAAGTATGAGATGACAGAGAATCATTGTTAAAAAGTCCCATTGAAACATGAGGAATGTATCGGATACAAATGTCATGACATTTGGGTAAAGAGGTCCCATGTAAGACAATGTCTGGGACATGGCGTTGGCACCAAGATGAGAGGTCTCATGTAAGACCATGTCTGGGACATGGCGTTGGCACCGAGATGAGAGGTCCCATATAAGACCATGTTTGGGACATGGCGTTGGCATCGAGATGAGAAGTCTCATGTAAGACCATGTCTAGGACATGGCATTGTCACAGAGATGAGAGGTCCCCCATAAGACCATGTCTGGGACATGGCATGGGAACCGATATGAGAACATCCCATGTAAGACCATATCTGGGACATGGCTTTCGCATGTTATTATCAGAATAGACCCAAGTATCCTTATTATTCCAACGTGGCTCAACGGGCTAGTAAACGAATCATGTTAATGAAAGTTCATTCAAAAGCATAAATGGCAAGCTCAGATGAGTTATAAGAGTTAAGAACTTACTATATTATCAATTGATACTCAATGTTTCAACAAGAGAAGAATAATTTACGATCATGAGTTAACTAAGTAAACCAGGAAGAGAACGAGAATGAGATTAAATAAAGAGTAAACTAGAGATCTTGACATTTGAGGTTAATTATTTGTGTTAAATGTTGTTATTTATTTGCTAGTAAACTTACTAAGCTTATGCTTACTTCTTTTATTTGTCTTTCTCTTATAGTATTATAAAGCTACTTTCGGGAACTTAAAGACGTCAGAGATCGTCCACACTATCAACGACAACAACTCGGTATTTTATGATGAACCATGTTTGGGTTATGGCATGTATAGGGACTTAGTTATTTTGAATGTTTGTATTTATGGTTTTGCTAAAGAATGATATGTAAGTATTTAATGATGAATGGTTGTTAAAATGGCTAAGCATGAAGGTGTTTGTTGTTACAAATGTTTAGGTGATAAATCATGCATAGAAATCATGAAAGAGTAAAATTCGCAAAGAAATAGATATCAAGCAGCAATAGTGACGTGACTTTGGAAAATCACCTAGGATAGTATAAAATTAATTAGAAGGTGAACGATATATAGAATTAAAGGTTATTGAGTCTAATTGCATAATAATTTTGTAGCAAAATGAATTTTATATTTTAAGATATGTGAATTTTAGTAAGACATGGTCAGAACTATTTTTGGAGTCCTCTGTTCTGAGTTTAGAAGATCAGTAAAAATTGTACAAAAATGGCTATGAGTTGTAGTTTATATTTCTAGATTCCTTATTGAGTCTATGTTCTGTAGAAAAAAACGAGAACACAATATTAAAATCCTACAATTAGAAAGTTTATTTTTAGTGACAAGAGGTCAGGATAGTCGAGTGGTGAAAAGAGCCTGTAAAGTAGAAGATTTGTTAAAAGAAAAAGAGAAGGCCAAAGCTGAAGTTGAAGTGCAAGATACAAAAAAGAGGCAAATGAGTAAATCATTTTAGTCTACGTCTAAGAGGCCTAGAGAGCTCTCTAGTGGGTCAAATTTTCTAGCCAGATATTCTAGCCGAAGAAGAAGCAAAAGATTTGAGGGTTCTAGAGCTCAAACCACTACAGCTGCAAGTACGGGTAGTACTCGACCTTCTAGGCCAGAATGTCCTCAATGTGGTAGACGCCATCCCGGAGAGTGCAGAGCAAGTGAAAATATTTGTTTTAGATGTGGTGCACTAGATCACTTTATTCGGGATTGTCTTGAAACAGCTAAGAGATAATTTATGCCCAGTGCAAGATCTAAAAATGATTCTACCAGAGGTAGACCACAGAGAAACCCAGGAGTTGGAGCGAATAATAGGGGTATGTCCAGAGACTCAGCAGTTAGATCCGATGTTAGAGCACTCGCAAGAACATATACTATTCGTGCTCGTGAAGAGGCATCCTCCCCTGATGTAATTACCGGTACATTTTCTCTCTATGATACTAATGTTATTGCATTAATTGATCCTCGCTCTACACATTCATACATATGCACAAAATTAGTATCTGTTAAAAAAATTTCTGTTGAACCTACTGAATTTATGGTTAAAGTCTCGAACCCCCTGGGGCACTTTGTGGTGATGGATAAAGTTTGTAAAAATTGTCCACTGATGGTAAAAGGTATTTGTTTTCTGATTGACTTGATGTTATTGCCTTTCGATGAGTTTGATGTGATATTGGGCATGGATTGGTTAACTCAGCATGATGCAGTAGTAAACTGTAAATAGAAATATATTGTGCTGAAGTGCCAGAATGGAGAATTACTTCGGGTTAAATCTGATTAGACAGAGGAATTATCTGATGTGATTTCAGTGATGACAGCTCAAAGGTGTGTCAAAAAAGGGTATGATGTCGATTTGGCATATGTGTTGGATACTAAGGTATCTGAGTCAAAGATACAGGCAGTGCCAGTTGTATGTGAATTTTCTGATGTGTTTCCAAAGGAATTACCGGGGTTGCCACCAGAAAGAGAAGTGGAATTCTCTATAGATCTGAATCCGGGAACTACCCCAATTTCCATAGCTTCGTATCGTATGGCTCTTACAGAATTAAAAGAGTTAAAGACGCAATTACAGGAACTTGTTACAGAGGTTTTGTTTGTCCGAGTCATTCACCCTGGGGTGCTCTAGTTTTTTTTGTTAAAAAGAAAGACGAGTCTTTGAGATTGTGTATCGACTATTGGCAGCTCAATAAGGTAACTATAAAGAATAAGTACACGTTGCCTCAAATTGATGACTTATTTGATCAGCTGAAAGGTGCCACAGTATTCTCGAACATTGATCCCCGATCGAGTTATTACCAATTACGGGTAAAAGAACCAGATGTGCCAAAGACAACTTTCAGAACCAGGTATGGGCATTATGAGTTTCTGTTTATGCCGTTTGGGCTGATTAATGCACCTGCAGTATTTATGGATTTGATGAGCCAGATATTTAGACCGTATTTAGACAGGTTTGTAGTAGTTTTCGTTGATGATATTTTAGTCTATTCTCGAGAAGAAAATGAGCATGCAGAACATTTGAGAATAGTGTTGCAAAATCTGCGTGAAAGAAGATTTATGCTAAATTCAGTAAATGTGAATTTTGGCTTCGAGAGATGGGTTTTCTCGGACATATTGTATTTGCAGAAGGCATCAGGGTAAATCCGTGTAAAATCCCAGCTATTGTCAATTGGAGTCCACTAAAGAATGCATCTGAAGTTAGAAGTTTCTTGGGTTTAGCTGGCTATTATCGGAGATTTGTACAGGAGTTTTCTATGATAGCTTCTCCGATGACCCGCTTATTATAGAAAGATGTTAAATTTGAATGGACAGATAAATGTCAGCAAAGTTTTGACCGATTGAAGAATTTGTTGACAGAACCACCTGTGTCGGTACAGCCTGAATCAGGTAAGGAATTTATTATTTATAGTGATGCATCATTAAATGGTTTGGGTTGTGTCTTGATGCAAGAAGATAAAGTAATAGCCTATGCTTGAAGACAACTTAAGCCACATGAAAGAAACTACCTGGTACATGATCTTGAATTAGCTGCTATTGTATTTGCATTGAAAATATGGCGGCATTATTTGTATGGTGAAAAGTGTCATATTTATACTGATCATAAAAGCTTGAAGTATTTGATGACACAGAAAGATTTGAATTTGAGACAATGCAGATGGCTAGAATTGATAAAAGATTATGAATTGGTTATTGATTATCATCCGGGTAAGCTAATGTTGTAGCTGATGCTTTGAGCTGGAAATCTCTATTTGTTTTACGAGCTATGAATTCCCGGTTGTCACTGACTAATGATGGTTCAATCATAATTGAAATGAAGGCTAAATTGATGTTTCGTCAACAAATATGTGAGGGTCAGAAAAATGATGAGAAGTTACAGGCTAAACGGGTACATTGTGAATCCGGTAATGATTCAGAATTCCAGATTGGGACTGACGGTTGTTTATTATTCAGAGGTAGAGTATGTGTGTCAAAGGATACAGAGCTCATACAGAAGATTTTACACGAGGCCCACAACAGTACTATGTCTGTACATCCGGGGAGTAATAAAATGTGTAATGATCTGAAAAAGATGTATTGGTGGTCTGGTATGAAACGTGATATATCTGAGTTTGTGTCAAGGTGTTTGGTATGTCAACAGGTTAAAGCTGAACATCGAGTGCCTTCGGAATTACTTTAGCCAATCACTATATCAGAATGGAAATGGGAAAGAATCACTATGGATTTTGAATCTGGGTTACCGATGTCTCTGAAGAAGAAAGATGCCATTTGGGTAATTGTCGACCGATTGACAAAGTCCGCGCACTTTATTCCAGTATGTATGGATTATTATTTAGATAAATTGGTTGAATTGTACATATCTGAGATTGTCAGACTACATGGAGTGCTAGTCTCCATTATATCAGATAGAGATCCCCGATTTACGTCTCATTTCTGGGAAAAATTGCAAGAAGCTTTGGGTACTCAGTTGCGTTTCAGCATTGTATTTCTTCCGCAGATAGATGGCCAATCTGAGCGTGTAATTCAGGTATTGGAAGATATGCTCCGATGTTGTATATTAGAGTTTGAAGATAATAGGGAAAGGTATCTACCTTTGATTGAATTTGCTTATAATAACAGTTATCAGTCCAGTATTAAAATGGCTCCATATGAAGCTTTGTATGGTAGAAAATGTAGAACACCGTTATATTGGACAGAGCTCAGTGAAAAGAAGATACATGGGGTTGATTTGATCCGGGAAACAAAAGAAAAAGTAAGGCTGATTCGGGATAGTCTAAAAGCAGCTTCCAATCGTCAAAAGTCATATGCTAATCTTAAACAAAAAGAGATTGAATTTTAGGTGGGTGATAAATCATTCTTAAAAGTGTCTCATTGGAAGAAATTTTTCCGGTTCGGTCGAAAAGGTAAATTGAGTCCAAGATTTATCGGACCATATGAAATCATAGAAAGAATTGGACCAGTTGCTTATCGATTGGCATTACCAACGGAACTCAATAGAATTCATTATGTTTTTCATGTATCTATGCTACGACGGTATCGGTCAGATCCTTTACATATTATTACTCCGATAGAAGTGGTGATTCAACCGGATATGACTTATAGTGAAGAACCGGTTAAGATATTAGCACGAGAAACAAAGGAGCTTAGAAACAAAAATATAAAATTGGTGAAAGTATTATGGCAAAAGCACGGGATTGAGGAAGTGACATGGGAACCGAAAGAGACAATGAGGAAACAATGCCCGAATCTCTTTACTGGTAAGATTTTCGAGGACGAAAATCCTTAAAGGGGGGAGAGTTGTAATGGCCCACATTTAAGGTTATCAGAACAGTGGTTTCGGGACCACAAATCCGATGAGGAAAAAATTATTTTTATTATATTTCTATGGCCTACAATTTCACGGAAAGATTTCGTGAAAATTTCGTTAAAAAATTTTGACGTTTGGATACTCAATTTAGTCAAAAGGACTAAATTGTAAAAAATGGAAAAGTTGAGTTCTATATGTTAGAGGTGTCCAATTGTTATGAAATTTTAAATTGGAGGTATTTATATAGTAATTAGACCATTGGTTAACTTGGTGGACAAAAATGGACATGGATAGGCATGTTTCCAAAGTTTTTCATTAAGGGAATTTTAGTCATTTAGTTCTTAAAATGAATTAAAAACAATATTAAAAGCCAATTTTTGATCATATTGCCGAATTTAGCAAGGGGAGAAGCCATATTTAAGGTTTTCAAGCTTCTAAGCTCCATAGTAAGTGATCCCAAGCCCCGTTTTTAATGCTCTGTACGTTTTTAAGATCCCGGTAGCGTAATTTAGCTTATTCTAGCAATAATTTAACCTAGGTTTTATTTTTGGAAAAATACCCATAGGTGAAAAGTGTTTATTTTGATGTTTTATGATAGAATATGAAGCTAAAAATTATGTTAAACAAGTTTTGCTAGCCGATTTTAAGCGAAAACGAGTAAGTTGACATAATCGGTAAAAATCCCTAAAGTACATAAGTAAGTGTTAGAGTGAGAATTTGATGTTTTCATAGAAGAGAAAAATTTTCAGCATGTTATATAACATAAGAATATGAGATGAAGTTTAATTTCCGAACATTAGGGCAAAAGCGTAATTATGTAAAAGTTTAGGGGAAAATCGTAATTTTTCCAAAGTTAGAGTCGAGGGCTATTTTGATAAATGTGAGTATTAAATGATTTAAATTTTCTATTTTAGATCAAGAAGAACGAAACTCGAGGTTAGACAAAGGAAGGAGTAAAGTTGAAGGCTTAGTTGGTGAATTTGGCTATATTTTGTACCGAGGTAAGTTTACAGTAAATAAATACAATATTTCAATAATTATTAATATTGTTATTTTTCAGCAATTATGCATTTATGTTATGAATTTATTTAAATGTTGACTCAAGTATGAGATGACAGAGAATCGGTGTTAAAAAGCCCCGTTGAAACATGAGGAATGTATCGAATACAAATGTCATGACACTTGGGTAAAGAGGTCCCATGTAAGACCATGTCTAGGACATGGCGTTGGCACCGAGATGAGAGGTCCCATGTAAGACCATGTCTGGGACATGGCGTTGGCACCGAGATGAGCGGTCTCATGTAAGACCATGTCTGGGACATGGCATTGACATCGAGATGAGAGGTCTCATGTAAGACCATGTCTGGGACATGGCGTTGTCACCGAGATGAGAGGTCCCCCGTAAGACCATATCTGGGACATGGCATGGGCACCGATATGAGAACATCCCATGTAAGACCATGTCTGGGACATGGCTTTGGCATGTTATTATCAGAATAGACCCAAGTATCCTTATTATTCCAACATGGCTCAACGGGCTAGTAAACGAATCATCTTAATGAAAGTTCATTTAAAAGCATAAATGGAAAGCTCAGATGAGTTATAAGAGTTAAGAACTTACTATATTATCAATTGATACTCAATGTTTCAACAAGAGAAGAATAATTTACGATCATGAGTTAACTAAGTAAACCAGCAAGAGAACGAGAATGAGATTAAATAAAGAGTAAACTAGAGATCTTGACATTTGAGGTTAATTATTTGTGTTAAATGTTGTTATTTATTTGCTAGTAAACTTACTAAGCTTATGCTTACTTCTTTTATTTGTCTTTCTCTTATAGTATTGTAAAGCTACTTTCGAGAACTTAAAGACGTCGGAGATTGTCCACACTATCAACGACAACAACTCGGTATTTTATGATGAACCATGTTTGGGTTATGGCATGTATAGGGACTTAGTTATTTTGAATGTTTGTATTTTTGGTTTTGCTAAAGAATGATATGTAAGTATTTAATGATGAATGGTTGTTAAAATGGCTAAGTATGAAGGTGTTTTTTGTTACAAATGTTTAGGTGATAAATCATGCATAGAAATCATGAAAGAGTAAAATTTGCAAAGAAATAGATTTCAAGCAGCAATAGTGACGTGACTTTGGAAAATCACCTAGGATAGTATAAAATTAATTAGAAGGCGAACAATATATAGAATTAAAGGTTATTGAGTCTAATTTCATATAAAAATAATGTTGTAGCAAAATGAATTTTATATCTTATGATATGTGAATTTTAGTGGGACATGGTCAGAACCGTTTTTGGAGCCCTCTGTTCTGAGTTTAGAAAATCATTAAAAATTGTGAAAAACTATTTATGAGTTGTAGTTTATATGTCTAGATTTCTTATTGAGTCTATTTTTTGTAGAAACAAGTGATAACATCATATAAAAATCCTACAATGATAAAGCTTACTTTTAGTGACAAGAGGTCAGGATAGTCGAGTGGTGAAACAGGGGAGACTTTAACTAATAAACTGTAATAATTGACTTAACCAAAAATTCTGAAAAATTTATGGTAAGAATACATATGAGTCTAGTTTCATGGAAAATTTACAGATTTAAATTTCAAATTTCGTAGCTCAAGTTATAACTAAATTTGTAGCTGCTGCGCAGGTGGATAGCTTTGTTGTGAATAGTGAAATTAATTTCAAAAGTAAAATTTTGTTCCCCAAATTTTTAAGTTAAGTAAAGTAATGCCTCGAGCTCAACTCCGGCAACGGTCTCGGGTACGGGGTGTTACAGACTGAGTCTTAGTCCTGAGTTGTGGTGGTACTCAAATTGACCAATAATCAAGCAGAATCAGCCACATTTCTTTAATTCATGGTCGGCCATCCTTTGAAGAAGTTTCAAAAGATGGACACTCCTATTTTTAGTAAACTAGCTCTCTTGCCTCACCTATAAATAAGAGCTCATTTCTCACTTTTTCAATCATCATTCACTCATTCATCATTCTCTCCTCTCTCAACTCTCTTAGCTATTTCTCCCCTCACGCCTATCATCATCCTTGCATAAGGATTTTTAGCAAAATTAGCCTCTTAAAGAACCCTTGGTCGGCCACCTTGGAGAGCCATCAGCAAAGGAGCAAAGTAAAGGAACGAAGGAGCCTCGTCAGTCAGAGTCTTGGGGGACAACCACTCTGAATTGGGTTTAATCTTCCTTTTCTTTAATTTAATATAAAGATGTTTACTATGTGTTATTTGTTCTTGTTTACAACAATGTTAGCTTAATTTATTTAAGCTAGGATGATTTCTTTGATTAAATAATATTTATTTGATTCATGCTTATAATGTTTGTGCCTCAATCGAACATGTTTTCAATTAAAATCAAGTCTGTATTTCATTCATACGTGATTGGAATGCACTTAAATTAGCTAAGTGATCCTGACCAGATGACGGCTAATGGACACATAATTGAAACGTGCATGGTCAATTTAGATCCTAACTTGATTAAATTGTAGGTTGTATAAAAACTCTGACCAAGCTCTGTTATCTGCATAGTTTTTAGACTTGTGTGATTAAATTGTTTCAAACCTGACACGTCCTTGTTACTTCATATGAATACTAAGAAACCCTTAGTAAATAAGGATCAGTAAAATGTGTATTTACTAAGTAAAGGATTTTGAAAAGACCTAATTTGGTTTCCAAACTCATGAAAGATCGAGTTGTCATGAAATGTTTTTTCGAATGTTATTAAGCATGTTGATAATAAATTGAGTTTAATTAAAGTAATTGTCCTAGTTTATTTATGTTATGGTTGTTGCAAAATTGTGTTTAATTTTACTAAAATTTATTTCATTCATATAGTTTGCATATTTAGGATAATTTGCATTAGGGATCATTGCATTTAGTTTAATATATTTTCATCACCACTTCTCAACTATATTGTGTTTTTATTTACCAAATTGTTAATATAATTTTACAAATTAAGTAACTTAGCACAAATACAATCCTTGTGGAGATGATAACTCGATACTTACTTATTACTTTACAACGACTATGTTCACTTGCACAAGCTTACGCGTTACACCTACCCAACCAATAAATACCCCCTTGGTTCAAACACATCTCAAAACCAACCATTCTTCACTTCTCTCTCACTTTTCTCTGTTCATTGTTCTTAATTTCCTTCCCCATTCCTTTGCTGATTTCACCTCTTGAAAAGGAGTCCTTCAACCCCTATTTGGAGCAGTATTCAAGAGTTCATGGAAGCCTCGGTTCAACAAGAACAAGCGGAGAAGGAGGACTGGAGCAAACTAGTCAAGCCTCGAAAAAACACCGAATTTGATTCTTGTTCCTTACCCTTTTAATTTTATTGTTGTTGTTATGAACATGTCTATGAATATTTGTGATGTTAATCTATTTAATTTAGTTAATATGGCTTAAATTTAATTCATGTTAAGTTGATTGCATTTTTTCCACTTAATTTATTAAAATTATGTTTGTGTTGTTATAGGCCTTGGTAAAATGTTTCATTAAGTAAAACCATGACTAAGTTGTTCTTGCATTACAATTGTAAGGTAACTAATCAATTAATTATTTAAACGAATTGAAGTTGTAATTGATTGGCATGATACTTAATCAGTCCATGTTTAATCATTTAAGGTAGCTAAGGGTTAAATTAGCAACGGTATCTAACAATACATTAGCCTTACATAACTTGCAAGATTATTATGATTAAACTGTTTTAAGGTAAAAATACATTGTTACCTCACGTAATCTTTTATATGCTTATGAAATTCAATTAGTTGTTTGAATTCACATAGAGATATGTACAAGAGCTTATTTTAATTTCACAAGTATGTATGTGCATTAACACATTTGCTTATTAAAATTTGTTTAATCGGTTGAATTGACATAGAGATATAGTTAAGAGATAAATGGATTTTTGTAGGTGAGTATGTTCATAATTTTACAAATTACCGAGTTGTCGTGAATTTATTCGTAACAACATGAACATTAGTTTAATAATTCTAAGTTACGAAATGTAATTAATCTAACACAATTATGTCATCTTGATTAAAATCATCTTTTGAAATCGTGCATTGGAACTTTTATTTTATTTTATTTATTTTACTTAGTTAAAATCTTAGTTTCTAATCACCTCCTCAAATCAAAATATTTTTCTTCACCAAAGTGCTTTTAATTGCATTCATAAATAATTCTTTTCACAGTCCCTGTGGGTACGATAACTTGACATTTACTTAGCACTTTATTAGTTATTGCGATTGTGTACACTTGCACATTATCGGGGACTATTTTTTGTGTTTGTTTCAAGTGTTTATGAGTATTGATCAAATTATTGACTTACTACCTATATAACCTAAAATTGAAAGGATTTCTAACAAAAGAGAAGACAAGCAAACCAAACAAGGACCGAAGATATGAATTTCGAAAATCTAAACCAAAATCCAAGAGGAACATTCGCTTATAATAATCGCAATCTGATCATTGTTACCGATGACAGAAACCGTGTCATTCAACAATATGCCATACTCCTTAAGAGATAGAGCATGAGCATGGCTGAACTCCCTATCGTCCGATTCCATAACTACATGGCAAGAGTTGGTTGAATATTTCTTAATGAAATATTTCCCTCTATCTTTAACCGTTAAGATCCGAAATGAAATCACATCATTTCATCAACTTGATGAAGAATCTTTATATGAGGCATGGGAGCAGTTCAAGGAGTTATTACAAAAGTGCCCTCATCACGGCATTCCTTGTTGCGTTCAAATGGAGACTTTCTATATTGGTCTCAATATTCATACTAAAATGATGGTGGATACTTCAACAAATGGAGCCCTTCTTTCTAAGCCTTATAACGAGATTATTGAAAGAATTTCCAACAATAACTATCAGTGGCAAACCAACCGAGCAGGCTTAAAAAGACTAGCAGTATGAGTACATGAAGTGGACACACTTGCTTCTTTGGCAGCCCAGGTATCCTCTATGTCTTCTATGCTTAAGAACATAATTGTTAATGGTTTCAATGGTAATCTGTCAGGTCAACAACCGAACCAGTTCGAGAATATTTGTTGTGAATACTGTGGAGATGTCCATTTCTTTAAAAATTGCCCATTGAATCAATAGTCAAATTATTACATGGGAAATCAGAATTGGATGGCCCGTAATATAATTTTTACAACTCTTCAAGGCAGAATCATCCAATTTCTCTATGGAGTAATCAATGGGCTGACCACCGCGACTCTAATATGCCATTTCAACCAAATTATCTGTCGGAATATTCTCAACAAGTGCAACAACCCCTGCCAACTGAATCTTCAAGTGATCTGTAGAATCTGCTGAAGGCATACATAGCGAAGAATGATACCACTTTAAGAAATCTGGAGAATCAAATGGGTCAGCTAACCAATAAACTTCAAGACAAGATTATTGTGATTAAACTGTTTCAAGGTAAGGATACTTTATTACCTCACATAGTCTTTTATGTGCTTATTAAATCGAGTTAATTGTTTGAATTGACATAGGGATATGTATAAGAGATTATTTCAATTTAATAAGTATGTATGTGCAATAACATATTTGCCTATTAAGATTTTTTTAATCGGTTGAATTGACATAGCGATATAGTCAAGAGATAAATGGATTTTGGTAGGTGAGTATGTTCATAAGTTAGCAAATTACCGACTTGCTGTGAACTTATTCGTAACAATATAAATAAGAGTTTAATAATTCTAAGTTAAGAAATGTAATTAATCTAACACAATTATGTCATCTTGATTAAAATCATAGTTTGGAATCGTGCATTCGAGATTTATTTATTTAGTTCACTTAGTTTAAAATCTTAGTTTTTAATCACCCTCTTCAAACAAAATATTTTTCTTCACCAAAGTGTTTTAAATAGCATTCATAAACAATTCTTTTGACAGTCCATGTGGGTACGATAACTTGACATTTACTTGTCACTTTTTTACTTGTTGTGATTGTGTACACTTGCACGTTTCCCTCGTTCCAAGTTTTTGGCACCGTTACCAGGGACTGTGTTTTAAAAAAGTAATTATTTTTTAAGTTGTTAGTTTTGCATTTTGGTTCATTTTTCTATTCAAATTTAAACTTAGTTAATTTTTCTGTGATTATTTCAAGTTTTTATGAGTATTAATCAAATCATTGATTTACTCCCTGTAGGCACTGAGATTGAACGAACTTTTCGACAGCGAAGAAGACAAGCAAGTCAGAGAATGACTGAAGAGATGAACTTCGAAAATTTGAATCTAGGAAATAGAGTAAACCTTGCTCAAAATTCTATCCTTATTGTTGATGATAGGTATAGAGCTTTGAGACAGTATTCCGTGCCAATATTTCATGATCGTAATTCGAGAATTAGGAGACCCGAAATTAAGGCACAACAGTTCGAGTTGAACCTAGTCATGTTCCAGATGCTTCAGACAGTAGGCCAATTTAGTGGAATGCCTACTGAAGATCCTCATTTACACTTAAGGCTGTTTATGGAGGTGAACGATTCTTTCAAGTTAGCCAGAGTACCCGAAGGTGCATTACAATTGAAGTTGTTCCCATATTCACTAAGGGACAGAGCTCGAGCTTGGTTGAACTCATTACCACCAAACTCAATTTCAACATGGCAAGAGTTAGCAGAAAAATTCCTTATGAAGTATTTCCCGCCTAGCAAAAATGCTAAGTTGAGGAACAAGATCACTCCTTTCCAACAAATGGATGATGAGTCATTGTATGAGGCATGGGAAAGGTACAAAGAATTATTACAAAAGTGTCATCATCACGGAATCCCACATTGCATACAACTTGAGACATTTTATAATGATCTCAATGCTCACACGAGGATGGTAGTAGACGCTTCTGCTAATGGTGTTCTCCTTTCTAAGTCTTATAATGAGGCTTATGAAATCATTGAGAGGATTGCCAGCAGTAATTATCAATGGCCAACCAATCGAGCAGCGTCAGGAAGACGAGTTGCTGGAATACATGAAGTAGACGCTCTTACTTCACTCACATCTCAAGTATCTTCAATATCCTCAATGTTAAAAATTCTTAATACTAATAGGTGTAATAGTTTTGCAACACAACCACTGAATCAATTTGAAAATGTAGCCCGTGTTTATTGTAGGGAACGACATTTGTTAGAAGAATGTCCATCGAACCCAGAATCTGTGTATTACATGGGTAACCAGAACCAAAATCGAGGAAGGCAAGGGCTGCAATCCCATTTCTATAACCTATCATGGTAAAACCACTTGAATTTTTCCTAGAGTAAGCAAGGGGCAGGAACAAGTAACAATTATGTCCAACCTAGATCAACCCAGCCACCTAGTTTTTCCCAACAAGCTCAGAAACCAACCCAAGCTGAACCATCCAATGGCCTAGAGAAGGCATACATGGCGAAAAATGATGCCTCTTTAAGGAATTTGGAGAATCAAGTGGGCCAGCTTGCAACTGAACTTAAAACTGATGTAACAGCCCGGTTTAGACCCTAGTCAGAAAATGGTTTTGAGACCACAAATTTCAGTCAAAAAATATTTTAAAATTATTTTTGGTGTTTACAATATTTGAATTAATATGTGTGAAAGTTTCATGTGAAAATTTTATCATTTATGTGCTTGATTTTATAAAAAGGATTTAATGGTGGAAAATGTAGAAGCTATGGTTTAATTGATTAGGTGAAAAATTGATGTGTTCATTTTATGTGGTATTTTAACCATTAAAAATATGCATGGACAGTAATGGGCTTATATTATAAGGTTTTATCATTAAAATCATTAAGGTTAGTTTTGTAAATTAGTTAAATATGTTAATATAATAAAACATAAAATAAAAACATGCATATTTGTTCATCTTTTGACCGAAAATACAAAAGAAAAAGAAAGAAAAAGAACAAGCTAGGTTCGGCATTGGTTTTGCTTGATTGAGGTATGTAATTTCCTCGGTTTTTGATGATTTTTACGTTTTTGAGATCGTTGCTTCAAATAGTAGCTAGCCCATGTTTGAATTTTTGAATTGGCTGTGTATGTTTTGATTTTCCATTGATGAATAATTGTTGTTTTTGTTGTTTGATGATGGAAAATAAAAATAAGTTATTAGATTACCATGTTTAATTAAGTGATTTTTGGTAAAAATGTGTTTTAATGATTAAATTGTCAAATTTGAAAATTTAGGGGTCAAAATGTGAAATAAATGAAAGAATTGTGCTGCTAGGGACCTTAGTAAAATTCGGCTATGCTAGGGTGTGGTGAAATTTTGAATATTTTGTGTTTTGTGAAATAGGACTAAATTGTTAAAAATGTGAAATGTTAGGGGCTAAAGTGCAAATTACTCATTTATGTATTTTTGGATGAATTTGAATGAATATATGATTAAAAAAGTCAAATTGGTATTAATTTAGATCAAGAAAAGAGGAAATCAGATTTGGGTCGGAGGAAATCAAAAGTTGTCGAAAGTCATCCCTGTCCGTTCATCTTCGTACAAGGTAAGTTCATAAGTGAATAAATGATGATTAAATTGAATGTATTTGTTATGGACACAGCCGAATTGAATTGTATGTATGTATAACTACATTACCGAATTGAGTTTAGCATGGAATGATTTGTTACGAGCATGAATCGATTGAATTACGACGTCCGAAAGCCCCGTACAAACCATAGAAATAGTTAGGATACATATGTCATGACATAGGATTCTGGTATGTGATTACGTGTAAGAAAACGTCTGGGACGTTGGCATCAATTTGAGATTTACGTGTAAGACCATGTCTAAACATTGGCATCGTATATGATTTCGGGTAAGACCCTGTCTGGGACAGTGGCATCGATATTTGATTACATGTAAGACCACGTCTGGGATGATGGCATTGTATGAGTTGCTGAGCTATCCAAGTATCCTTAATGAATTCAAATGGTTTAACGGGTAAAGATAAGCAAGATCGAATATGAGTTCAGATTAAATAATTCAGGTATGTTTTATGCTTATATGAGATTCGAATGAAGAGATAAGTTTTGAGGCAATTATGTGACCATGTGAAATAACTTGTGAAAGGTGACTATATATATATATCAGTTTTGTTATATACAGCAAAATAGAAAAAAGTTGTTAATACCCTTATTATACTTTATGTGCTGATGACTTACTAAGCTTTATAAGCTTACTTTGTGTGTTCATTTGGTGTATTTTTTTTAGATTTTGGAAGCTAGTTACGAGCTCAGGGATCATCAAGGAAATCTGCCACACTATCGAACGCTATTTTGGTATTTTAAAAGCTTGAATTATGAACTTATGGCATGTACAGGCTAGCATTTGTTTTGGTTGGTTTTGAAATTGAATAAATTTAAGCCATGCGAAAATGGCTAGAAATGATGCTTATGTTTATGCATTATTGGTCATGGTTTAAGCTCATGTTGGGAATTAAGTTTCATAGCATATGTGTGTGGTATATGATTTGGCATGAGTAATGTCATGAATGGTTTATGAATTAACTAATGTTGATATATGATGGTCTTATAAATTTAGTTTAGTAATGAGATAAGGGATGAATGTATGTTCGGTTAATGATATGTGTTATATTGGTTAAGTAAAGTTTATGTTATTGTTGGTAATTGTCTTTTAGGAACTGTTGGTGAAGTAAGAAATGAATATGATGATTGTTTGATAAATTATTTTGGTGTGGCTTCAAATACTATATGATGATTTTGCTAAGATTTGTGGAATTAGTATTTGGTTTGGCTAATTATAGACTTATAGATTGATGTATAATTGTGTTATAAATAGGGTTAAAAGTAGTAAATGATGCACATTCATGTTCTACTAAAGATAGGTAAATTGAATATATACATATATGCATATGTCATGTTAGCTAATAGATGTATATGTCTATAATAAGATCAATTTTGCTTAAGATATCTTGATTAGGTTTGTGATGATAAATATGTGCATAAATTATGCTTGAATGGTTAGTTATTTAAGTTCGATTAGGATGGCCAATAACGATTATAGTTTAAGTGTTATGTATGGAAGTTATTTTGGTTGACCGAATATTTCTATGTAATTAATTGATTGGTTATCTGTATATATTTTAGGCATGGTAATTAGCATGTGAATTGGGTGAAATTTTAGTTATTATTTGTACTCAAATTGATTCAATTTGATATGGTCATATCTTGCATAAACTTTTGATAAGAGAAGAGGTATATTTGGTTTTGAAATGATACTTGCCTATGTGTAATATATATATTTATATGTCTAGTATGTTGTGTGGATAATTTAACTTGATTAATGTACTAGTCAAATAGATCATGAGATGAATGGCTAAGCATATGTGGGTTGGCTTGGTTAATGAAATTGCAAGTTGAGTATACTATGATTTGAATTACGCATTTTCTTTAAATGGTTCATATTGATTACGTAAAATGCGCACATGACTTTGATGTTTAAAATTCTATGCTTGACCATTTAGTGAAGTTGCTTATGCTGAATGTGCTTTGGTTTATAAGCCATGTGATATTGATTATTAAGTTTAATATACGCGCGTATTGAAGTGATATGTTTAATATTCAGTTTATGAAATGTATGTTTTGTTATATGCTCGATATATGTTTTGTAATGTTATAAGATTGAAAGAAAATCTTAATATACGAACGATATGAATATAGTAGTATTAAGCTTCGAAAATTGCCACAGAAAATGAATCAACCAGTTCTAGTAAAGAAACCTCCACCACCCAACCCTCAAACACTTTAGAAGCAGAATCAGGAAATTCAATTCAAGAAGTTCCTAGACGTACTCAAGCAACTTCATATCAACATCCCGTTGGTTGAAGCACTTGAACAAATGTCAAACTACGTCATATTCATGAAGGATATCCTGTCTAAAAATGAAGGCTTGGAGAATTTGAGACGGTAGCCCTAACGAAGGAATGCAGTGCACATCTTCAAGACAAAATACCCCAAAATTGAAGGATCCTGAATGTTTTACCATACCTTGCAATATTGGAGCAACATATTGTGCTAAGGCACTATGTGACTTGGGTGCAAGTATCAACTTCATGCCCATGCCAATATTTAGGAAGTTGGGGATAGGTGAAGTTTACTACGGTTACACTTCAATTAGTAGATCGATCCTTAGCACATCCAAAAGAAAAAATCGAGGACGTATTGGTACGTGTAGATAAATTTATCTTTCCTGCTGACTTTGTGATTCTAGACTTTCAAGCAGACAAAGAGGTGTTAATCATCCTAGAAAGACCATTCTGAGCAACCGGAAGGACCCTTATTGATGTGCAGAAGGGAGAGCTTACTATGCGTGTTCAGGATGATCAAGTAACATTTAACATTTTTAAGTCCATGCAATTTCCTGACACAATTGATGATTGTTCTGCAATGTCCGATTTAGAGGATTTAATAGTGGAGAAGGAACTCAATTATGTTGAGGACCCATTAAACAAATTTTGACATCAGATCCTCCAAATGATGAAGTGGAGGATGAATACTTAGCTTTGTTAGAAGATAATCAAAAGGGATTTAATTCACAATCCCCCTTTGAATCTTTGGAGTTAGAGAAAAAGGATTATGCCCAACCAAAAGCGTTAATCGAGGAGCCACCTAAATTAGAACTGAAGGTACTTCCCTCAAATTTGAAATATGTTTATTTAGGTAACTCTTCTACTTTTCCTGTGATTGTTTCAAAAGAATTAACTACTGAGCAAGAAGAGAAATTCATCCTAGTGTTGAAACAATTTAGGAAGGCTACCAGATGGACCATAGCTGATATTCGTGGAATCAGTCCATCTGTATGCATGCACAAGATTATCTTAGAAGATGGCGAAAAAGGGACGATTGATGGAGAACGAAGATTGAACCCCATCATGAAGGACGTAATCAAGAAAGAAATCATCAAGTGGTTAGATGCGAGTATAATTTACCCTATCTCAGATAGTTCATGGGTAAGTCCGGTCCAGTGCGTGCCAAAGAAAGGAGGTATCACGATTTTTGAAAATGAGAATAACGGGTTGATACCGACTAGAAGAGTTACGAGATGGGGAATTTGCATCGATTACCGGAAGATAAACAAGGCAACTCGAAAAGATCACTTTCCTTTGTCGTTTTTGGACCAGATGCTGGACACTCACAAGGCGAGACTATTACTATTTCCTCGATGGATACTCGGGGTATAATCAGATTACAGTAGCACCGAAAGATCAACACAAGACAACATTCACCTGCCCGTATGGTACATTTGCATTTAGACGCATGCCATTTGGTTTATGTAATGCACCTGCTACATTTCAAAGATGTATGATGTCTAGTTTTACTGACATGGTTGAGAAATATTTGGAAGTTTTTATGGATGATTTTTCAGTATTCGGAGATACATATGATGATTGCCTAGCCAATCTAGCCAAAGTACTAAGGCAATGTGAAGAAACAAACCTTGTACTTAACTGGGAAAAGTGTCATTTCATGGTACAAGAAGGTATTTTTCTAGGGCATCGGATAACAAGACATGGAATCGAGGTAGATAAAGCAAAGGTAGATGTTATTGAGAAACTTCCACCTTCAATATCTGTAAAGGGTTTTAGGAGCTTTTTGGGCCACGCCAGTTTCTATCGAAGATTCATCAAAGACTTCTCCAAAGTTGCTAAACCCTTATGCAAATTATTGGAGACGGACACGGCGTTTAAATTTGATGAGGAGTACTTAAGCGCTTTCAAAGATTTAAAGCTTCGGTTAGTCTCGGCACCCATAATAGTAACACCAAACTGGGATTTTCCATTTGAATTGATGGGTGACACAAGTGACTTCGCAATCTGAGTTGTCATGGGTCAGTAAAGTTTTTCATCCCATCTACTATACAAGTCAGACTCTGACAGGAGCTCAACTGAATTACACGGTAACAGAAAAAGAGTTACTTGCTATTGTGTTTGCTTTTGACAAGTTTCGATCTTATCTTGTAGGTACCCAAGTGACTGTTTATATGGACCACTAGAAAATTAAGTATTTACTTGCCAAGAAAGACGCTAAGCCGAGACTCCTCAGATGGTACTTCAAGAGTTCGATCTAGAAATTCAAGATCGGAAGGGAGTGAAAAACCAAGTAGCAGATCACTTGTCCAGATTAGAGCCGCAAGAATGGAACTCTCCTCTTATGCCATTTCGATAGACGTTTCCAGATGAACACATACTGAAGGTAAATCATGTCCATAATACCCCTTGGTTTACTAATATTGCTAACTTTTTAGCTTGTGGTTTGATGTCGATTGATAAAATGTATCATCAAAAGAAAAATTTTATTCACGATGTGAATTACTATTTTTGGGAAGAATCGTATTTGTGTAAAAAGTGTGCAGATCAAATGATCAGGAGCTGTGTGGCAGAAGATGAAGTACATAAGATTTTATACCATTGTCACTCAACTTCGAGTGGGGGACACTTCGGAGGTACATGTACTGTAGCCAAGGTATTGCAAGCCGGATTCTTTTGGCCAACACTATTTAAAGATGCATATGCTTATGTAAAGGGTTGTGATCGATGTCAGAGGGTCAAAAATGTTACCAACAGAAATGAGATGCCTCGAACAAACATCATTGAGGTAGAATTATTCGATGTTTGGCGTATTAACTTTCTCGATCCTTTCCCTCTTTATTTTGGTCACAAGTACATATTAGTAGCAGTAGACTATGTGTCTAAGTGGGTTGAGGCAGAGGCATATTCGACAAACGATGCTAAGGTTGTAATGAAGTTTTTGCAGAAACATGTGTTCACAAGGTTTGGAACCTCAAGAGCCATCATAAGTGATGAAGGGTCTCATTTTGTGAACAAGTGGTTGAAATGGTTATTAGATAAACATAGAGTGAAACACAAGATCGCTACAGCTTACCATCAGTAGACGAGTGGGCAAGCTGAACTGGAAAACAAGGAGATCAAAGGCATACTTGAGAAGGTAGTTTTCCCGAACCGACGAGATTGGTCCAAAAGACTGGATGATGCTTTATGGGCTCACAGGATAGCGTACAAGACACCTTTAGGGATGTCACCCTATAGGTTAGTCTTTGGAAAAGCCTGCCATCTTCCCTTAGAGTTAGGACACAAAGCTTACTAGGCTCTCCAACAACTCAACTTGGATCTTAAAAGTGCCAAAGAGAAATTGATGCTTCAACTTAATGAGTTAGAATAATTCTGAATGTTTTCATATGAGAATTCCAAATTACTTAAAGAGAGACTCAAGAATTGGCATGACAAGCACATCCGAGTTCGAGAATTTAAAGCAGGTTAGTAAGTCTTGTTAATCAGTTCTAGATTAAGGTTCTTTCCAGGTAAGTTAAAATCACGTTGGTTTGGTCCATTTATGATTCATCAAGTCTATCCATACGAAGTTGTTGAACTTCAAGGTAAGGGAGGTACTTTTCGAGTTAATGCTCAACGTTTGAAACATTACTAGGGAGATAAAATTGAACGGAATCAAACCTCGTTCATTTTATCAGATATTTAATTTTTCTTGTTCTTCTGTTTGAATAAATGATTTAGGGTATATTTTCGAGATTAGTATGTTTAAATAAATTCTGTCTAGGAGATTGGAACTTAAGCGGGACCGCTTGTGACCTCTCCAATCTTTCCTAGGAATTGATTTTAACATAATTTCCCAAGATTATTCCCTAAATGAAAAAATAAATTTTTAGTTTTTTTCAAATAAAAGGCTCAATTTTGATCCAAGTTTTATGTTGCAACTCAATTTTGAATTTTCATTATGTCTAAGAACTTAATTGAATTATTTTTAAAAATTTGGTTGCTTTTTTGTAAATATTAAAATTAGATGCCTCTTTTGTAAATATTTTCAAAAAGCATCTAGAATAAATATTTTAGTTCAATAAAAAAGATGATAATTATTAATATATAATTATATTCATTATAATATATATTAATTATTATCACTTTATTTAAAGTTAGGATTAGTTTTAATTTAATCATATTTTATTCTATAAGTTGTTATCTTAATAAATTTATAGCAAATAATAATTTAATATGCATTATATTAATTATTAATTGTTATTTACTTTGAGTAGAATTAGAACTTAGAATTTTTAAGAATTCTACTCTAGCTCCTACTCCTTTCACTATAAATTCCACCCATCTGTTCTTATTTTTTTTTCATTCATACACCATTCCCACCAAAAATACCAAAACCCTTAAGTGCCAAAACCTCCTAGCAATTCCCTAACCACAGTATCGCCCAACTGATAGGTCAGCAGCACCTCGCGCATGCCCACACCAGGCCTGCTTAGTGATTCGCATGTTACTCACATACATCCCCTGCTGCGCGCTGCTGCCTTGCATACCCGAGTGGCACACCACCCTTTCACCCATCCTTAGCCAAAAACCCCTCAACCTATTCTGATTTGCCATCTTTTGATTCAAAATCATTTTTCTTAATAGCTCTTAATTTTTACAAAAAATGTGGTAAGACCATTTTTTCTCCTAAATTTTAAGTTAATTATCTAAATTTTCAATTTATTGAATTATTAATATTTTATTTTAATTAATTTTTTGAGAGAATAATTTTTACCATCTTATGATCAGGTTAATCATGCCTCGCACGAAAACTCGTGCATCTGCCCAAATTGACGAATCACAAAATAATTTCAACTGTGAAGAAGCCAGAGCAAGATACGAGAGTATCTTCAAGAATCAACAGATGCATCCAGAGAAAGGTTTCACATTGAAAGAAAGCAACTATATTAGTTTTATGGCACGTATTTGCCAGGTTGTTGAAACTCTCAATTGGGAGTTGTTTTGTGAGAAGAGACCTAGTGTGGATGACGAGTTAGTACGCGAATTCTATGTGAATAACCTCAAGCGAGTTGACGAAAGTTCCAGTTCGTGGAATTAAGGTTCCAATAACTTCAAACGCTATTAATGAGTTCTTTGAATTGCCTGATTTTGAAAACGACAAATATTCTTCCTTGATGAGCAATATAGAGTCTGAAAATTTGTAAGAAATTCTCGAGGAACTTACAGTTTCAATTTCTAAGTGGACTGTGTTAAAGTAAGGAATCCACACTTTTCGAAGAAAATATTTGACACCACTCGCAAAGGTATGGTTCTACTTCATCCGATTCAGCCTTATGCCTAGCTCACATGGGACTACAATCACATTAGAGCGACTGGTCTTATTATACTCGATTTTAACTGGGAAGACCATTGATGTGGGAAAAATCATCCTGAGGGAAATGCAGAATTGTGTCGTTAGACGTTCACGTTCTGGCCTAGCTTTGTTTCCCTTTTACGATAATAATTATGTTCTTGAAAGCTAAAATTCTTGCAAACATAAAGAAGACAGGCTATAGCCAGGGAACAATCACAGATTGGGACCTCTATCGAACAGTTGGAGCTCTGTTCTACAGCAACGAGTTAAAAAAAGTGAGGATCCAGAAAAAGAAGAAGAAGATCCCATAAAGATTGAGCCAGTGCAATCGGTTGAAGTCCCTGATAAGGTGGAACCAATGCAACCAGAAATTGAACCTGATATCGAGACTTCAATGTTCAGAGTTCAACCGCCTCGCCAAAATCTTTGAGACGAGATGTCAAAGTTAATGGACATAATGCAACATATGCAGTGGTAGCAACAAGCTTACTGAAAATACTCAAAAATAAGGGATGACTCGATGAGAAGTGCTCTTACGAAAATTTACATTGGCCCATTTATTTTTGTGCCTGAGTTTCCAGATTACATATTTGAACCATGGAGCCCATTAATGAAAAAGGAGCGAAGCGATTCATACAAAGACAATAATGATAAAGCAAAAGATTAGTCAAATTCGGAAGGATATGCAGATAAATAAAGGGGGGATCTCGACTTCATTTTATTTATGTTCTTAGGTTATTTTAAGATAAAGTTAATTAGGAAGTTTTGCATAATAAAACAAGAGATGGAAATCATTAATAAAATTGAACAAGTCACGAAGTATAAAGTGTGGCAATAGATATATACATGTCTAGGATTGGATTTAGAAAGAGCTTGGCACTTAAGAAGTCAAATTGACTCACCTCCTCTTTTCTAGAATCCTACCTGGTGTATAGTATTTATTCACTTTAAACAATAAGGAAATTGTTCATTTTAAGTAGGGGGACCAAAAAGTTGAAATTATTTCCACTCAGAATAAATAGTTCTTTTAATTATGATTAGGATATATTTTGTTCAATAATTTGAGATTTTGTTAAGTATGCTAAACTTCAGTATAAATAAATTTCTATTATTTCAATAAATTGTTATGTTAGCTGAATAATTATATAAATTTTTTTTAATAAAGCATGCAAATCGTACCATAAAATTTTTAGTTCCTTAAGAAAGGTAGGCATGCATGAAAGTTTAAGTCTCTAGAATTGACTTAGTAGTTTCTTGAGGCGAAATCCGTAGGAAGCATGGAATGTTCAAAATGATTTAGGCAACTCTTGTTTGGACCGTTTGAGCCTTTCAAGCCAATCTTGATGAAATTTTATCATTTGAAACCCAACTTTGAGACTATATGGCCTAATTTTATTTGAACCCTTGCAATATTTAGCCATTACTTCTCTCTTAATTATCTTTAAATTGTGCCAAACACTAAACTCAGTACTATTCAGGATATTCTTTAAAAATAAGTTTGGGAGAGTTGAAAAAAGTATCAAATGCTCTAAAAATTGTAGTACATACAATAAAATGATTAAAAAAAGCACATGTACTTGAAAGAAAATAGATGTACAACAGAGCATGTAAAGCAAAGTAAGTTGGTGTATTGAGGGAAATTATTACAAAGGTTTGATTGAAGCTGACTCTAGGGTTTAAAAGCCTAAATTTATCTATCTTTTACCTAACTCTAGCCTAGCTACGTTACAACATTTTTTAAAGACCTATTGATCCAATTTTTCTATGCTACCTACATTAGTGGAGAGAAATTACTATGTTCAACATATGAAGGCATAAGTTAAACTTAATGATTGCAGCTTAATCTTGAATAAGGAAATAAAATCAAATTGTTAAGGGTTAACATGTCTTGTTAAGGAAGCATTTAGTCTAATTGTGCTATCATAATAGTTGTTGAGATTAATTTGAACGATATGTATACTTAAGTAGCATAACTACAAAATTTCTTATTTTTGAGCATAAGTATATTAAATTCATAATTCGGGAAGAATGTTATTCAAGGAATTTTTCAAAGATGTTTTTGAGTAATTATTTTAATTTGTGCATTACTCAAGACAAGCAATGAATTAAGTTTGGGGGTGTGGAAACACAAAAATTTACACATTTTTACATACCCTTTTTAACTTAAAATCATACAGTTTTCATAAAATTCTTTTCGAAAAAATAATTAATTTTTACAAAATAATTAAAGTGAACTTAAAATATGAACATGTTGAATTTAAGTTAATTTTATAATTAATTTTGATGAATTTTGGTTATTTTCGACAGATTTGCACAAAGGGCAAAAAATGGCTCGGCAGACACTGCTAGAAGCACAAAATCGAGAAGCAATTTGAAGTATTGAGGCGAACTAAATTTTAGCCTAGGAAGGTCCAAAATTATATGTATTAATTCATAATATAATTAATTTTAATTTATATCCAATTTAATTTGGGTTAATAAATTATTATTAATTAATTATGAAAAAGTGGTCCAGTTGAACATAACCGAGTGAACTTAACTGACCAAGAAATGGACAGCCCAAACACCATCCCAAGAGCTAACCTAAATCAGCTTATTAGCTGATTATTTAAGCTTGCAAAGAGGCCCTTGAAGACTTGTTCAATTTGTATTCAGACCCCTCCACAATTGGTGGCTTTATAGATTTGCCCCAAGCCTAAATTAGCAAAGTTGAAACTATCAACTGTGCCACATGTGTGGCCGGCCAAGGGCGGGCTCTTTGGCTGATAATTTTAGCTATTTTTAGCAGCCCTCCTCAGCTATAAAAGCCCCCTTAGGCTGGTCATTTGAAAAACACACCTCAAGCATTCACATTTTTCCTCTCTTTTTTCCACCTTCTCTCTTTTTTTCCATTCCAAAATTCCCTTGCTCTCTTGCCGATTTATCCTCTTGGGAAAGAGGCATTCTGTTAGAGTATGCCCAAAGATCAAATATGAGATTGTTGTAATAACATACTTGATTTATCATGTTTATTAATATAAGGCGTTACCATTATTATTTCAGTTTCTTTTCTGTGTGTATAAATAAACTATTTTATAATAATGTCCTAAGAATAATATAATTATTCTTAAAAGTTCCTTAGTCAAGAATTATTGTTGGATAGGACAACGATAATGCATTAAGACAACATGTAGTTGGTTGATGATAAAGAGTTGTCATTGATATGGAATGTCAGAATCGATGCATGAATATGTGTGTTAGAGAACAACATATTGGACCGACCCGTTATGAGTATGTTTCTTGGATTATTATGTAATTGTCACAACATTACTCATAGTGATTAATATGTATATGATCTTCAGACTTGATATCATCATAATCCCAACATTGTGAGTTGTATATTTTGATACAGTCAAACGTACACCATAACTGGTTGTTCTATAAAGGCTGATGTTGGATATACCACGACCTATGTAGAGGAATATGGTTGATTGAGATAGGATAAGCCCCTCCTACATAATGGGAGTAATATCTTAGGCCACTTGATTGAGTGAGACTAGAAATGCATGGTCATACTGAAATAAGTTGATATGAGATGTCATACTTATTTGTATATCGTAGTCTACTTAAGATATCAAGGAACATGGAATGGACTATGCAAGTGTGACTATTCCATGACTTGTGTCCAATCCAGAGAAAATGGACTTAAGTATTATTACATAAAAGGTTAATCATAAAAGGTTATATCGAATCATGATTTCTTGTGACTTAGGTAGCAATGATGCATTGCTAGATGCCACTCATTGTTTGTAACATTGGAATCGTTCTAGTATTACTGCTAACTTTACAGGAACCTACAGGGTCACACCCTATAGTTGAAATGAACGGAATAAAACATAGTTGGTATTGTGTTTGGTCTTGAATTAAATTAATTATAGAATTAATTTAATTGGGTAATCAAATATCGAACACATTATGTACAAGGTTGTTGTACGCATTATGAGAACATGAATTTGATTATTATATAAATTCAAATAAATATATGGTTTACCAAAATTATATTATAATTAAAGTAATTATAATTTTCGGTTTAAAAATGTTATTATATTTATTTTAATTTTTAGAAACCCTAAAAAAAATATATAAGAATCCCGTTTTTTCTTTGCTTGGGTCTAGCAGCCGTCAAAGAAAATTCTTTTCAAAACTATTTTAGGGATTCCTTCCGTTCATAATCAATAGGGTGGATTACGTAGAGGCCAGGGTCACGATAGATTTTGGCTTGGTTCGATAGCAGATCAGACAACTCGTTGTTGAGGCGTTACTGTCTACTCAGAATAAACATTCGGTAATTTCGTAACCTTTATCACCCAGATTCGTTCCTCACACATGGATCCGTGGTTAGGGTCACCGAATTTTTATTTTTTCGTTGCGCCGTAGGGGTGCCGGTGATCCAACACATTCATCAACTATTTGGATCAGCAATTAAGTATTCATAGCAGCCTTGGTCGACGAGGACAACAGAGAAGAAAGAACGGAGCAACTAGTCAAGCCACGGAAAAACACCGGATTTGATTCTTGTTCCCTATCTTTTTAATTTTTATTGTTTTTATGCTGAACATATCTATGAATATTTATGTTTTTGGAATGGTTAATTTAATCAATTTAGCTTGAATTTAATTCATGTTAGGTTTATTGCATTTCGTTTGTTAAAATTATTAAAATTGTGTTATGTTGTTATAGGCCTCGGTAAGATGCTTGATTAAGTAAACTCATGACTAAGTTATTCTTTCATTACAATTGTTAGGTAACTAATGAATTAATTATTTAAATGGATTGAAATTATAATTAATGGACACAGTACTTAATCAGTGCATGTTTGATCATTTATGGTAGCTGAGGGTTAGATTAGCAACGATATCTGACGATACATTTGCCTTGCTTAACTTGCAAGATTATTGTAATTAAACTGTTTCAAGGTAAGGATACTTTGTTACCTCACATAGTCTTTTATGTGCTTATTAAATTGATTTAATTGTTTGAATTGACATAGGGATAGGTACAAGAGATTATTTCGATTTAATAAGTATGTATGTGCAATAACATATTTGCCTATTAAGATTTGTTTAATCGGTTGAATTAACATAGGGATATAGTCAAGAGATAAATTGATTTTGGTAGGTGTGTATGTTCATAAGTTAGCAAATTACCGAGTTGTCGTGAACTTGTTCGTAACAATATAAACATGAGTTTAAAAACTCTAAGTTAAGAAATATAATTAATCTAACACAATTATGTCATCTTGATTAAAATCGTAGTTTGAAATCGTGCATTTGAGATTTATTTATTTAGTTCACTTAGTTTAAAATCTTAGTTTTTAATCACCCTCTTCAAACAAAATATTTTTCTTCACCAAAGTGTTTTAAATAGCATTCATTAATAATTCTTTTCACAATCCCTATGGGTACGATAACTCAACATTTACACATTTCTGTCGCTCCAGTTACCATCATAGGATATCCTTGATCTCTTTGGGACAATATTTGTCCTCCTAATATGATCCTATTTTATCTCATGGTAACCATTAAATCTTCCTTCATGAAAAGTCTATCACTATCACATAGTGACCAAGTCATCCATCACAAAGAGGAACGACATGTGGCCATGTCCAATAAGAGGATATCATTTGCCCATGTTTTGGGCTATGAATGCAATTCTTGTGAATGACACTACATACTATAGAAGTCATACACCCAACGCTCCAGGTTTTGGTTCCTTATCTATTTGAACTTAGGCTTTTACTTACATCAAAGTGTACGAGCCACACATACATAGTCTGACGTCCACTCAGATTTTAGGTGTGCCACACTATGAACGTCACAAGTGAACAAATCCATAAATGGATTCAGGATCTATTCTGGTTGGGTCCTGTCTGATGTACTGTCATTCCAGTCAGTCACACCTATTTCTCTATCTTCTGAAGTCATTCATTTTGATGCCTAAGAAAAGGCATCTCCCCAATTGGACTTCATAGGCAACATATTAGTCTTTCAATCGGTTTGCTCATTTTTTTATTAGACTAAACACATGTTTAGGTTTGTCTATTATTACAAGTTGTGTTTTCTTATCATGATCCAACCACGTAATACCGCTTATTATTAGCTAAACATTAGACAACCAGTGAGCAACATTTGCTTCTGTTTTGCTTTGCATGCAAAAATCATGTTTGGAAAATATACAAAGTATTAATGTAATTCACGAATAATTTGGTCTAGTAGTTTTGGGTTAATGGTTTGGATAGCTGATTCGGGTCCCAATGTTAAATTTGGAGTGAATAATAAGGATAAAAAAATATAATACTAATATGGTCTCAAAATTAGGTTAGGGAATTTAGAATTAAGTGTCCAAAAATTGGTTACCTTCAAACGGTTTTTAAAGATAAATTTAGATTTAAAAATAATTAAGAAAAGGCGTTTTAATTGAAAAGGGACTAATTTAAAAAAGGAAAAAACTTGAAAGTTACCCAATAGCAATTAACCCAAGTTTCAAAAATCAGTTTTTTACAATAAAAGCCCTCCCGCGTTTTCCCTCCTTCATTTCCATCATTTGACAAATTTTCCCAATCACAAATCTGCACATTTTCTCTCCAAACAACCAAACCATTTTGATTTTGTCACCATCCAAGCACAAAATCTTCTCTCAATTTTAAAGAAAGCCCTCATTTTCCTCATCAATTTTCCTATTCTTCTCCAAAGGTTTTTCAACGAATTAAAGCTACAACTCATTTTCCTTCTTCAATCAAGGTTAGGTTCTGATTCTTGATGATAATTTTATGTGTGTTGCTTTTACAAATCAACATTTAATCACTTATAAAGAGATTCATATGGATCTAAAGTTTTAAACCAAAATTGAGCTTGAAAATGGTAAAATTTGGATTGCTAAGTTAAATCACTATTTTAAATTTTTCAATTTTTTACTTGATTAAAAGGTTTTAAACTCAATTTAACAAATCATTGAAGGATTTTAAAGAATTGATGATTTTCTCTCTTGAATGCTCATGTTTGATGATTTTTCTAAAAAATTAGATATGAGTTTGTAGAAGTTTAAAATGGTTTAGATCTATTCAAATATGATATATGAGATGTTTAGAATCATGTTTAAGTAATAGAAACATAAATTGATTAAGGAAATCGACTATTTCGATAAAATAGTCAAATTTTCTATTTAAGAAGGGAGTGGATGGATCTGCGTTTTTGTTAATGTTTGGCTATGAGGCTGTAAATGACCATATTTTGTTATGTTAAATGTATTTGTAAAGAATCGGATCCATCAAATCCCTCTACGAGTAAGGTGAAAGGCAAGGAGAAGCTTGTTTAAGCTTTCGGTAGTCAAGCGAAAGCTAATCGGTGAGTAATTTGGAGTGCTGCTTGTAAGCACAATTTAATGAGTTAATCAGGAGCTTAGATTAGCCTAAAAACCTTTTCAAAGTTCTGTGTGTAAGTATTCTTACTTGATCTTGCCTTATTTTGCAAATAATGTTTGTGTTGTTTGATGTGTTATATGATGAGCTATCATAGCAAAATGTGATGTGTTTATGATAGTATATGTAACACCCCTTACCCGTGTTCCTTACCAAAACAGAGTATGAGGTATTACTAGAACTCAAACACTTAAATTTTTTTTTAAAATTTCGGCAGCATTTCTGCTTATTTTTACATAAAACCCCCTGCAGATTTCCAAAGAAAATTTCAACCAACTTCAATATTTCCAACCAATTACAGTTATATATATTCAGACATAATTTATCCATTAATAAAATCCAACATATTTAACCGAACAATACTATATATATACATATTTATACCACATTACATAAAGTCATCTATACATGCCATTTTTCAAAAGTATTGGTTGCAAAATACCCAAAAGATGATGATGATAGTGAGGATAATGTCCTGACTCCGTCCAATTCCCGAGCTGATTAATATCGCTATAAAACAAAATAAAAATAAAGAGGAGTAAGATTATAGCTTAGAAAGCATGTATGTAATCGATAAATAAATTTCTAGAATAATATCATATATAATAAAATTTCTATCACACATAAATCTATCATTTATTCAATTTCCAGCAAACTATTTTTCTGCGTCATAGTGGCTAAATTATTTTTATCTGGTGCTACAGAACTCCAAATTAAGATCCGTAAATTTTCCATGAAACTAAACTCATATACCTTTCCACCATAAAATTTCAGAATTTTTGGTTCATCCAATTAGTATATTTTATTCTTTAAAACTTCCCCTATTTCACTGCCTGACAGTTCTAACCTCTCCATAATAAAATTTATTTAACTCTTTGTAAAAAATTCAAACAATGTTCTCATTTCTTTCTCTTAAAAATATAATCATTAAGGAATACAAGAATGTAAATTTCAAGCCATAATTACTTTTGTACAATTTTTGGTGATTTTCCAAATTTGGAACTGGGGATTTCAAAATCAATCCAACCTTGTCTCAATAAAATTTAAATATCCCCAAATATACAACTCCTTTGCTTACTCTGTTCCCTCCATATGAAAATAGACTCATTCAGATTCAATTTCATTTATTATTCAGCCTCTAACTCAATTTCTCTAATTTTTGGTGATTTTTCAAACTAACATCACCGTCACTGTCCAAATCTGTTCTATTCCAACATTCCTTATTCACATAGCACTATAACCATTTATTTTATAACACAACGCAAACTTCATCACTTCAATCACTTTTCACAACTTATCACATTCCGATCACATACTCATATTTCATCATCATGACGGTATAAACAAATAATATTTGGAGCTTTTCACACAGTACTACTCATATTATTTTTATCATTCGATACACGTAGTAGCCTTCACATAGTACTACACACGTGATCAGTTTTACAGTTCACGTAGTAGCCTTCACATAGTACTACACACTTGATCAAGTTTTACGGCTCATGTAGTAGACTTCACATAGTACTACATACGTGACCAAAGCTTTCCGGTATCCATAGTAGCCTTCACTTAGTACCACACATGTAACCATAGTTTACCGATACACGTAGTAGCTTTCACACACTACTACACACGTGCTCAAAACTTCTCGGTACACATAGTAGCCTTCACTTAGTACTACACTTGTGACCATTATTTATCGATACACGTAGTAGCCTTCACACAGTACTACACACGTGTTCATCGATATCCTTACTCAAATTTTTTACTATTACGACAGTTTCACAAAGATTCTTACTTTCCAAATATATTTACAATTTGTCCAAAACACATTATAATATCGATCCTTTCACGTATGTTGTCATGAAATATAACAAAAATAATTATAAAAATGTATTAATTACATACAACTTACCTCGATACAAAATGTAAAGATTTTACAATTTAATCATAAATCTTCTCTTCTCCCCGATTAAGGTTGATTTCTCGTCTTTCTTGATCTATAAAAGCAAATTGAGCTTGTTTACTATTCACATTTATTAAAACAAGCTTCGACTCAACTTTTATGGAAATTACAATTTTGTCCCTAAACTTTTTCATAATTACATCTTTGTCCCCAAGCTCGAAAATTAAATTTCACACCTTATTCTTATGTGTTACAACATGCTAAATACTTTTCTCTTCAATGGAAACATCAAATTCTCACTCTAACATACACTTATGAACAATAAATATTTTTACCGATTATGTCGATTTACTCGTTTTTGCTTAAAATCACTTAGCAAAAGTTGTTTAACATAAATTCTAGCTTCATATTCCACCATAAAACAGCAAAATAAACACATTTCACCTATGGGTATTTTTCCAAATATGAACCCTAACATGAATTATTAATAAAATAAGCTAAACCGAGCTGCGAGGATTCCAAAAATGCGAAGAACATTAAAAATGGGGCTTGGAATCACTTACTATGGATCTTGGAAGCTTGAAAACCCTAAATATGGCTTCCCCCTTGCTGATTTCATTCACTATGGAGAAGATGATGATTTTTGTCATATTTTTCCCTTTTTATTCTTTTTATTACCAAATGACCAAAATACTCCCATTTAAAAAAAAATCTATTTCACCCATTTCTTATGTCTATTTTTTTCCATCAATTAAATAATAGTCTAATTACCACATAAGAACCCCCAATTTATAATTTTATAACAATTAGACACTTCTAACATGTAAAACTCAACTTTTGCACTTTTTACAATTTAGTCCTTTTGACTAAATTGAGTGCCCAAACGTCGAAATTTTCGAACGAAATTTGTACGAAATTTTTCCGTGGAATTGTAAACCATAAAAATATAATAATAACTATATTTTCCATTGTCAGATTTGTGGTTCTGAAACCACTGTTCTAACTAGGCTGAGAATCGGGCTGTTACAATTCTCCCCCTTATGGATTTTCGTCCTCGAAAATCTTACCGGAAAAGAGGTTTGGGTATTGTTTCCTCATAGCTTCCTTCGGTTCCCACGTAGCCTCTTCCATCCCATGTTTTTGCCACAACACTTTTACTAAAGCTACACACTTATTCCTTAATTGTTTGACCTTTCGAGCTAAAATCTTTATTGGCTCCTCCTCATAAGTCATATCTGGTCGAACTTCAATCTCTGTAGGAGAAACTATATGTGAAGGATCTGAACGATAGCGTTGCAACATCGATATGTGAAATACATTATGCATTCTTTCCAACTCTGCTGGTAAGGCTAACCGATAAACTGCGGGTCCAATCCTTTCAATAACTTCATACGGTCCAATAAAACGTGGACTCAATTTGCCTTTACGGGTAAATCTCAAAATCTTCTTCCACGGAGATACTTTTAAGAACACTTTATCACCCACTTGAAACTCAATTTCTTTTCTCTTTAAATCCGCATACGACTTTTGTCGATCTGAAGCAGCCTTTAAGCAGTCACGAATTACTTTCACCTTTTCTTCTGTTTCTTTCACCAAATCAACTCCGTGAATCTGATTCTCACTGAACTCAGTCCAATACAAACGTGTTCTACACTTACGTCCATATAATGTTTCGTACGGTGCCATTCATATGCTCGACTAATAACTATTGTTGTAAGAAAATTCAACCAATGGTATATATTTCTCCCAACTGCCTTCAAATTCTAGAATACAGCACCGGAGCATGTCTTCAAGAACTTGAATCACTCTTTCAGATTGTCCGTCGGTTTGCGGATGGAATGCAGTACTAAAGTTCAATTTTGTACCCAGGGCCTCTTGCAACTTTATCCAAAACCTTGAAGTAAACCTCGGATCTCTATCCAATATAATGGACTTAGGCACCCCGTGCAATCTCACAATTTCAGCAACATATAGCTCCGCCAACCTATCAAGTGAGTAATCTATGCGTACCAGTATAAAATGAGCTGACTTTGTCAATCTATCAACGATCACCCAAATAGCATCCTTCTTCCCTGGAGTCAGAGGTAATCCTGTCACAAAATCTATCATGATGCTGTCCCATTTCCACTCTAGAATCATTACCGGTTGGAGTAAACCCGATGGTACTTAATGCTCAGCTTTCACTTGTTCACAAATTAAAAACTTTGATACAAATTCAGAGATATCCTGTTTCATGCCCGACCACCAATACAATTTTCTTCAAATCATTATACATTTTCACACTACCTTGGTGAACTGACAAATCACCACTGTGTGCCTCACATAAAATATTAACTCATTATTTCTCGGTATACATGCCCTGTCCAGGAACATCAGACAATCATCCGATCTAATTCGAAAATCAGAGTCAATACCTGTTTCGTACGGAGCCTTCCTCGCTTGCAATTTACTGTCATTCTTTTGAGCTTCCCGAATTTGCTGAAGAAATAACGGTCTAGCCCTAAATTCAGCCAAAATTGAACCATCATCAGATAAAGTTAATCTTATATTCATAGCTCTCAAAGCAAATAAAGATTTTCTTCTCAAGGCATCAGTAACCACATTAGCTTTTCCGGGATGATAATCAATCACTAGCTCATAATATTTTATTAGCTCAAGCCATCTTCGTTGTCGTAAATTCAAGTCTTTTTGATTCATTAAATACTTCAAGCTCTTATGATTAGTGAAGATTCGACACTTCTCACCATACAAGTAATGGCACCAAATTTTTAAAGCAAAACAATGGCAGCCAGCACTAAATCATGCGTTGGATAATTCTTCTCATACAGTTTCAGCTATCTCGAAGCATAAGCTATTACTTTGCCCCTTGCATTAACACACATCCAAGACCATTCAATGATGCATCACTGTAAACTACAATCTCCTTCCCTGACTCGGGTTGTACCAACACTGGTGCCTCAGTCAATAAAGCCTTCAATTTCTCAAAACTTTGTTGACATTTATCAGTCCATTCAAACTTGACATTCTTTTGCAATAACTTGGTCATAGGAGAAGCAATCATCGAGAATCCCTTGACAAAGCGTCTGTAATACCAGGCTAAGCCCAGAAAGCTTCTAACTTCGGATACATTCTTCGGTGGTTCCCAATCAACAATTGCTGAAACTTTGTTTGGATCAACCCGAATACCGTCACTTGAAACTATATGTCCCAAGAATCCAACTTCACGAAGCCAAAACTCACTTTTGCTGAATTTAGCATACAATTTCTTCTCCCTCAGAATCTGCAACACAGTTCTCAAATGTTCTGCATGCTCAGATTCATCCCAAAAATAAATTAAAATATCATCTATGAACACCACCACAAACTTATCCACATACGGTCGGAAAATTCGATTCATCAAATCCATAAAAATAGCAGGAGCATTAGTTAAACCAAAAGGCATTACCAAAAATTTGTAGTGTCCGTACCTCGTTCTGAAAGCAGTCTTTGGTACATCTAACTCCCTAACTCTCAACTGATAATAACCGTATCTTAAATCAATCTTTGAAAACACTGTCGCTCCTTTTAGTTGGTTAAACAAACCATCAATTCTCGGCAAGGGATACTTGTTCTTTATAGTCACTTTGTTGAGCTGACGGTAATCAATACACAGTCTCATAAAACCATCTCTCTTCTTCACAAATAATACAGGAGCACCCCAAGGAGAAAAACTCGGTCTCACAAATCCTTTATTCGTCAATTCTTGCAACTGAGTCTTTAATTCTTTCAATTCAGTCGGAGCCATCCGAGATGGAGCAATAGAAATCGGTGCAATACCAGGTAATAAATCAATAGCGAACTCAACTTCTCTAATCGGAGGTAACCTGGCAATTCCTCCGAAATACATCCGAAATTCGAGACTCATCGCACCGATTCAAGCTTCGCCCGATTATACCAAAGATTCAACACATAAACAAGATCAGCTTCTCATATACTTTTGAGCAGACATATGCGAAATCACCCTAGCCAGTTTATTCGGCTCCTCCGCTTTAACCCGAAGAGTTTCACCACTTCCACATTTCAATTCAAGGATTTTTTGTCTACAATTTACCTTGGCATCATGCAAAATCAACCAACCCATCCCCAAGATAACATCGAACTCATCAAATGGTAAGAGCATTAGATTAGCCGGGAAACGGTAACCTTGAATCGTCAAAAGACAATTCTTGCAAACCTTATCAACTAAAACATATTTGCCTAAAGGGTTTGATACTTTTACCACAAATTCAGTGTTTTCAACAGGCAAATTTTTATTAGATACTAAATTCACACATACATATGAATGAGTAGACCCAGGGTCAATCAAAGCAACAACATCAATATCATAAAGAGAAAATGTACCAGTAATCACATCGGGAGATGATGCATCCTCACGAGCAGGTATGGCATAAGCTCTAGCAGGTGTTCGAGGTTCTGATTTTGTAGCTGTACCCTTCATTCCACTTTTACCACTATCTCTAGTTTCGGTGTTTCTCGACGGTCTACCTCTGCTGACAGTATCACTCGATCTAACATTCTAAAATTTTTCTTCTTCAATTTTCTCAGGGCAATCTTTAATATAATGTTGTCGAGAACCACACTTGAAACAAGCCCGACTAGTTAACCAGCATTCGCCAGGATGTTGTCTTCCACAATGCTGACACTCCGGTCTACTAGGCTTCATACTACCCACACTTGATGCTGATGTAGCTTGAGCTTCGGAACCCAAATACAATTTTCCCCAGTCTAGACATGGATATCCAGTTGAAGCAATCACTCTAGGATTCATCTCTTTAGACTTCTTTGACTGAGTTTGAAATGGTTTACTCATAGGCCGCTTTCTTGTATCTCGAGCCTCCATCGTAGCTTTTCTCTTTTCTTTATTCAATTCTTCAGCCTTACAAGCTCGATCAACCAATACTACAAATTCGTTCAGTTCCAACATCCCAACAAATATTCTAATGTCTTCATTTAAACCATCTTCAAACCTTTTACACATAGCATCTTCGGTGGGTACACATTCTTGAGCATATTTACTCAATCTAACAAACTCTCTTTCATACTCAGCCACAGACATTCGGCCTTGTTTCAACTCGAGAAATTCCTTGCGTTTTTTATCGATAAACCATTGGCTTATGTATTTTTTTCTGAATTCATCCTGGAAGAATTCCCACGTAACCCTTTCTTTCGGAACCACAAATACCAATGTTTTCCACCAAGGATACGCTGAATCTTTTAACAAAGATATTGCACACTTTAAACATTCTTTGGGAGTACAAGACAATTCATCAAATACCCGAATGGAATTTTCAAGCCAAAACTCTGCCTTCTATGGGTCATCATCTATATTAGCTCTGAAATCTTTAGCTCCATGCTTTTGGATTTTGTCAACGGGAGGCCTACTTGATCTTACCAAGTCAACATTTTGTGGAGCTACGGGAACCGGTTGAGGAATAGGAGGGGGTGGAGGGGGTTGAACATTCGGATTTGCACGAACAAATTCTTTATACCAATTACTCATCATTCGAAGGAAAGCTTCCCGAGTCTCATCCTGACTATGTGTCTTATGTCTCCTTTCTTCATTCGCGGTCCCTTGTGCGGGAGCCGGCGCGTTACTTTCAACATCATCTGCCACACTTTGGTCAGGATCCATTTACTATATAAAACAAAATTTTAAATTGTCAGAAATCATCTCACTATCACAATATTTAAATGGCATGTATAGATAGACCTTTACACACATTATACTAATCCGAGAACCGGCTAAACCATAGCTCTGATACTACTAAAATGTAACACCCCTTACCCGTGTTCCTTACCAAAACAGAGTATGAGGTATTACTAGAACTCAAACACTTCAATTTTTTTTTAAAAATTTCGGCAGCATTTCTGCTTATTTTTACATAAAACCCCCTGCAGATTTCCAAAGACAATTTCAACCAACATCAATATTTCCAACCAATCACAGTTATATATATTCAGACATAATTTATCCATTAATAAACTCCAACATATTTAACCGAACAATACTATATATATACATATTTATACCACATTACATAAAGTCATCTATACATGCCATTTTTCAAAAGTATTGGTTGCAAAATACCCAAAAGATGATGATGATAGTGAGGATGATGTCCTGACTCCATCCAATTCCCGAGCTGATTAATATGACTATAAAACAAAATAAAAATAAAGAGGAGTAAGCTTATAGCCTCGAAATTATGTATGTAATCGATAAATAAATTTCTAGAATAATATCATATATAATAAAACTTCTACCACACATAAATCTATCATTTATTCAATTTCCAGCAAACTATTTTTCTGCGTCACAGTCGCTAAATTTTTTTTATCCGGAGGTACAGAACTCCAAATTAAGATCCGTAAATTTTACCTGAAACTATATTCATATACCTTTCCACCATAAAATGTTCGGAATTTTTGGTTCAGCTAATTAGTACAGTTTATTCTTTAAACCTTCCCCTATTTCACTGCATGACAGTTCTGACCTCTCCATACTAAAATTTATTTAACTCTTTGTAAAAAATTCAAACAATGTTATCATTTCTTTCTCTTAAAAATAGACTCATTAAAGAATTCAAGAATGTAAATTTCAAGCCATAATTATTTTTGTACAATTTTTGGTGATTTTCCAAATTTGGAACAGGGGATTTCGAAATCAATCCAACCCTGTCTCAATAAAATTTAAATATCCCCAAATATACAACTCCTTTGCTTACTCTGTTTCCTCCATATGAAAATAAACTCATTCAGCTTCAATTTCATTTATTATTTAGCCTCTAACTCAATTTCTATAGTTTTTGGTGATTTTTCAGACTAACATCACCGTCAATACCCAAATCTGTTCTATTCCAACATTCTTTATTCACATAGCACTATAACCATTTATTTTATAACACAACGCAAACCTCATCACTTCAATCACTTTTCACAACTTATCACATTCTGATCACATACCCATATTTCATCATCATGATGGTATAAAAAAATAATATTCGGAACTTTTCAGACAGTACTACTCATATTATTTTTATCATTCGATACACGTAGTAGCCTTCACATAGTACTACACACGTGATCAGTTTTACGGTTCTCGTAGTAGCCTTCACATAGTACTACACACGTGATTCAGTTTTACGGCTCACGTAGTAGACTTCACATAGTACTACATACGTGACCAAAGCTTTCCGGTATCCATAGTAGCCTTCACTTAGTACCACACATGTAACCATAGTTTACCGATACACGTAGTAACTTTCACACAGTACTACACACGTGCTCAAAACTTCTCGGTACACATAGTAGCCTTCACTTAGTACTACACATGTGACCATTATTTATCGATACACGTAGTAGCCTTCACACAGTACTACACAAGTGTTCATCGATATCCTTACTCAAATTTTTTACTATTACGATAGTTTCACAAAGATTCTTACTTTCCAAATATATTTACAATTTGTCCAAAACACATTATAATATCGATCCTTTCACGCATGTTGTCATGAAATATAACAAAAATAATTATAACAATGTATTAATAACATACAACTTACCTCGATACAAAATGTAAAGATTTTACAATTTAATCCTCAATCTTCTCTATTCCCTGATTAAGGTTGATTTCTCGTCTTTCTTGATCTATAAAAGCAAATTGAGCTTGTTTAATATTCACATTTATTAAAACAAGCTTCGACTCAACTTTTATAAACATTACAATTTTGTCCCTAAACTTTTGCATAATTACATCTTTGTCCCCAAGCTCGAAAATTAAATTTCACACCTTATTCTTATGTGTTACAACATGCTGAATACTTTTCTCTTCTATGGCAACGTCAAATTCTCACTCTAACATACACTTATGAACAATAAATATTTTTACCGATTATGTCGATTTACTCGTTTTTGCTTAAAATCACTTAGCAAAAGTTGTTTAATATAAATTCTAGCTTCATATTCCACCATAAAACATCAAAATAAACACATTTCACCTATGGGTATTTTTCCAAATATGAACCCTAACATGAATTATTAATAAAATAAGCTAAACCGAGCTACGAGGATTCCAAACATACGAAGAACATTAAAAACGGGGCTTGGAATCACTTACTATGGATCTTGGAAGCTTGAAAACCCTAAATATGGCTTCCCCCTTGCTGATTTCGTTCACTATGGAGAAGATGATGATTTTTGTCATCTTTTTCCCTTTTTATTCTTTTTATTACCAAATGACCAAAATACCCCCATTTAAAAAAATCTATTTCACCCATTTCTTATGTCTATTTTTGTCCATCAAACTAATAGTCTAATGACCACATGAGGACCCCCAATTTATAATTTTATAACAATTAGACACTTCTAACATGTAAAACTCAACTTTTGCAGTTTTTACAATTTAGTCCTTTTGACTAAATTGAGTGCCCAAACGTTGAAATTTTTGAACGAAATTTTTACGAAATTTTTCTGTGGAATTGTAGACCATAAAAATTTAATAATAACCATATTTTCCCTTGTCAGATTTGTGGTTCCGAAACCACTGTTCTGACTAGGCCCAGAATCGAGCTGTTACAGTATATGATACGTGATTTGTTGGTTTTCTGCACACATATGAGATCTATGGTGATTGTGGCTAATTGAGTATTGTGTTGACACTTGAAAGTGCATTAAATGTGAATGTGATAGTGCTGTGAATATGATGACCACGAACATATGAAAGTGTGCATAAAATAGTAATTAAATTGTGTATATGTTGATACATTGCCATTGTGATTACTATAAAACCATTGGATATAGTAGCATGCCATAAAATTTGAGTACTCACATATGTGTTTTGTGTATAGGCGTTGAGGCCCTGAGATATGTTGAAGGGATAAGGGAATGTTGAGCTAAGCTCCATTCATTAGGACATGTTGGTGTGTTGGAGAGTGTTAGCTTTATGCTACACTTATATGGGACATGTTAGACTCTTTGAGTCATTGGTGTGTTGAAGGCTTATTTATCCAATGTGTTTAACTCAATTTTAAATGTGTTTTATGAATCCAAGAAGCCAATATATCAATGTGGAAACATTTGAATTATGCTTAAATATATCATGAGTGATTGCACTTTAGTATGCTTTCCTTTAACCTTCAATATTGTTTTTTATTGTGGAATTCTTGAGCACTCACTGAACTTTGTTAAGCTCACACTCATGTAAGAATATTTTGTAGAGATATAGCTCAATCGAGAAGAGAGAACTGGGCAAGTAAAGTGATCCATTCAAGGCAAATTGCTTGTGTATGTCTGTGGTTTTAAACTTTCTAAATAAAGGCAACGTGGGTTGCTTTTGAAGGAAATATACTTTTCTATTTGGTATTATAAAAATGGACTATATGGATTGTTGCTCAGATCTTTGAATCTTTATTTTTGTTTGATTGATGCTTATGAATAATGATTTGGAATATGAATGATGTTGTTTGAAGCTTAAACATTAAAATTGCATGAACCTTGGCATGGAAATAATATCCATGTTTAAATTGCATTATGAAAGTTGTGGCAAGCCTAAAATGACCAAATGGTATAAAATGAACATGTATTACCTTTAGAAAAAAACATGGTATGCTGATTTGATATGTGAAGTGATTGAATTGTGGATCACACGATTGTATGCTAGCATAACAAATTACTTGAGGTGTAAATTTTGCTATGGTGTGTTACAATGTATTTGAGCATGTTTTGAATGAACTATGCATGCAATATGACATGTTAGAATAGAGAGATAGACCTAAATGTATGAAATGGTATGCTAGATAGTGCTTAAACTTGACAATTGTAGGTTGCTGGGTTGTTTCTACAGAAAATACAGGTGTCTTCGTGAAAATTTTCAAATCACGTTGACCCCATACCAAGTCACATCGCTAAGCCTAAGCTTTGAAACGCCACATTAGTCACCATAGTGACTCTCCATTAAATCCCAATCTGACCTCCATCACAACACTATATAAAATTGAAATATATGCATAAGTTACTTATATGCAATGGAATATCATGAAGGTAAAAGCACTAAATAAAAACACTTAACCAATATTCATTTAGTCACAGCTCGCAACAAATAAGTATTCATATACTTTAACAAGTAGAGTTTCACATAAGTGTTCGCCTGTTGCCTACTAGGGATTCACTTCATAACTTTACTAAGTGCTACATACTCAAAGATTCTTAAGTCATTCTAGATAGGGTTAGCTTTGCGAACAGGGTTTGCAAAACAATGTCTTAAAATAGAAAAAGGTTCGCGAACTCCCCCTAAGTACTTAGATCCTACGAACTCGATTCCCAGAGCCCTTTGCTAAGCAATATTCTTGAAATTTCTATTAACATGGTTTATGTTCACTCTTCTGGGAGGCATTTTACTTACTCTAATTGTAGATGAGACACAAACTTAAGCACACACAATCATTCACCCTAAGCAAACACATTTTTGAACTTAGTCCATCAGAACACACATATGAGAGCACAGTTGACCAAACATATACACGAGTACGGCTTGCCAAAACATGTTTACAGGTACAACTACTAAGAAGGTGAGTGGCAAAGAGTGATTCGGATCATAATCCTGTAGAAGATACAGGTGGATAAAGGCAATGTATTTTCCCATTTCTACCCCAATGAAACAACAAACAATTATGCATGGCACTCCAAGTATTCACAAACCTGATGAACCATACCAGTTGTCCTAGTGAACCTAACGAACTTGTTCAACTTGTCGATCTCTGATACCAAAAATGTATACCCCACACCCAGTCCGATCATCGAGCCTGAGCTATGGAATGCCACATTAGTCACCACAGTGACTCTCTATTAAATCCCACCACTATGTAAATATAAAATATATGCATAAGTTACTCACATGCAGCGAAATATCATGAAGGTAAAAACACTTAATAAAAACACTTAACCAAGTTTTATTTAGTCACAGCTCACAACAAATAAGGGTTTGTATACTTTAACTAGTAAAGTTTTACATAAGGGTTCACCTATTGTCTACTAGGGGTTTGCTTAATGACTTTTCTAAGTTCTACATACTTGAAGATTCTTAGGTTTTTCTACACAAGGTTAGCTTTGAGAATAGGGTTCGTAAAACAATAATGTCTTAAAATAGAATAAAGTTCGCGAACTTCTCATAAGTACTTAGATCCTGCAAACTAGATTGCTATGCAATATTGACAAAATATGTTAAGGGTTTGTTGGATGTAGTTTGCTACATTTAGGGTTCCCACTTCGACACCAAAAACTATAATAATAATTCAATAAACTTTAATAAGATAATCAATATGGTTCTTATATGTTGCTACTTAAGGTAACAAGGGTTCGCAAAAAAATACATGAGTGAAAGCTATCGAAACAGGAGAATTAAGAGAACATCAAAGCAAACTTTGTATATAATGGAATCTTTAAATATCAAATGTTTTCATCAAACATTAACGGTTCGCATTTTAACTTTAAAGAAAACACAAAGAAGCATAAAGTAATTTATATATTCTAAATCATTAGGTGAGGTCATTAGATTTATATCTCTAGGCCCAAACAGGTTATCCCATATTGTCTTTATATTTTGTGGTTTGCTTCCTCTACCCTTCCAGCATGTATGCTTCACTTGGATCACTTTTCTCGCGGTTGCTCACCTTGTGATATACTTACCTACGGTGTTTAGGAATGAGTGTGTGAGTTCATACGAACTCAGTGAACATACAGGAAATAATAATACCCACACAATAAGAACAAGACATAAGTTAAGTAGAAACTTAGTCAAGATTACAAAGCTGCGAACTTGGATTCGTGATACTTGTGCGAAGACAGGTTCGCAACTACTTACAGTCATATAGACCCTTATAAAGCTTGACTTCGCACAAGTATCGCAAATCCTAGTTGGATAATTGGATCTCCTTATAAAGCCTCAGAATGACTCAATGAGTCATTAACATGTCCAATAGCTGTAGCAAAAGCCTAAACACTCTTGAACACACCAACATGTCCCAATGAATGGAGCTCAGCTCGTCATTCCTTTATCTCTCTAGCCTGTCCTAGGGCCATAATGCCCAAAACATAAAACATATAGGTGAGTACTTACAATCCTATGGCATGCCATTATATCCAACAAGTTCAGAAGGTTATTTTAAAACATTTATTGAACATAGAGTTCACAAGACACATAATTATAAAAAGCTCGCATGTTGTTGTTCAGGAAAACACATATTTAAATACTTTCATGAAACGAAGTAATAGAAAATACTTACTCTTGGAACTTAGGTCAAAACCCTAAGCTCCTAATTATCATTACGGTTCGTACATACAAGTGACGATCCCTGAACAATCACCAATTTGCTTGAAAACTTTAGACAAGCTTTACTATTCCCTTGACTTTGGTTGAAGATGGTTCTTGATTCCTTAGTGTTAGGCTCTTAAGACTTGATTACAGAATGATCGATAGTAAATTTAGGAGAACAAAATATAAAATTCCTTTAATGGAAAGGGCTTAATTTATAGACTCTAAGTGTCCTAATGTCCTCAAGATACTCTAAGCGTAATAGACGTTGGAATTAATTACGTACATGGATAGTGTTGCAAAGAGAAAAGTAAGTTGACTATCCTAACTGACGCATGACTCTTCTTTGATCATTCTTACTTATGACTCATAGCCCAAAACTGTATTTCGTCGGCCCACTGGCGATCCCTACTTCGCTAAGCTTGTTGGTGATCTAAGTTCACTAAATTCTTTGGTGTATTCCAATTGACCAAGCCTTCTAGCGAACTCCTACTCGCCAATCTTATTGGCATACTTTAGATAGCCGAACTTGCTGGTCAAACACCTGCTCGCCAATCTACTAGTGTATACATGCTTGTTATTTCCTCTAGTGAACCTCTGTTCACCAGTTTTACAGACGAGTACCTGTTCGTCACACTATTGCGTAAATTCCTATTCGCCAAACTCTTTGGCGAACCCAGCTCACTTGGTCCCATACTTTTAGGCCCTACTTCGGGATGTTACGTTGTGGCAAAGGGTCGACATTGAGACGCTTAAAGTCTTGTCATCATGACGAGGGACCTTTTCCAAATGACTTCGTGACATGGTCATCATGTCGTCACAATGTGACACACTGAATGTTCATTTAAGATTGCAAAGACATGAACATGCAAAAGTAATTCATAACTTAGCTAGGTTTCAGATGTTTAATTTTTTAAATTTGCATACAATTTGTAAAATGGTATTTTTTGAGTATTTTGCTACCTTTACGATTTAGTACCTAAAACTTTTGTTCTAAAATTACTTGGAAAATAGTAACTATTTTAAATTGGTTCTTTCAAATAAATGTTTTAATAAAATTTTAAAACCGAACATATGTTTAATTTGGTGATCATAAAGGCTCTCGTATGTTGAAGTTGAAATGACGATTTTGCTCTTGGATGCCTTTTGAATGATTTTATTATATAAGCATAATTTTAGGGTTTGTATGATTATCCCGAGCTATTTGATTGCTAATCGTGCATGCAAATGTTGTGGTGTGAATGGTGGTTTGCGGTGTGGTCACATATGTGACTAATGTGATGTTCGAGATTCGGGTCAGACCATCTTAATCCGGCTTGGGGTGCCACAGTTACCATGAGATAAAATAGGATCTTATTGGGAGATTGAATTTATCCCAAAGATATTAAGGATATCCTATAAGGGTAACACACTTATGACAAGGTTTTTGGACGAGCAATGGTTAAGTAGCTTTTGTAATGGTATGTAATTTGGGAGAACTTAGTCATGATTACTATAGTGGAATGACTTCATGACTAAGTTAGTTTATAATTAGTAGGCAAAAAGTTAGAACTTAATTATAAACTATTTGAGCATTTATTACATGTGTTCAATCGATCCCTCCGCTAGCTCGTTGAAATGAAAAATGGTTGGGATGTAGAATCAAATGAGAAGATATAGATAGAAATGATATAGTTAAGGAAATGAGCCACATTTACAAATGAATGTGTTTTCTCACTAAGTATATAAATGACTTGAGAATTAATTTAAGTTTTTTAATTATTATTTAATTAAATAATTGAAGTTCGAAAATGTAATTAAATTAATTGGTCATTGTGAATCATTAAATATGGAAATTAAATATATTTTCTCATAGATTCTTTTACGGAAAAGTGTCATGACTTTAATAGTATTAGAATTCGGTTGTAAAAATTATTTAATTGAAAAATTAATTTATCTAATTAAATAAATAATATTTATTTTGGGAAATAGAAAAACATGTATTGAATTGTTTTTAATTATAAAGTGCTAGGTTAAAAGTCCAGAAAACACATATAATTGAACCCAATATAGGAGATGCCCAAACTCCCTTCGTATTACATACGAAGGGCGACATCCTTGGTGTATTTAAGTAGGGAGTTTCGCCACCTCTTCTAGTTAAACTAGAAGACTTGTTTTTTTTATTAAATAAGTATTATTTGTGTTATACTAATTCAACCAGGATTCTCCTATCTCGCCTTATAAATAGATGACACTAGTAGAACTATTTACAACAGTTCATACAAGTTTTCAATATTGTTATTCTTCTAGAAAATAGTGAAAATTTATTTTCTATGTATAAATTAATTTTCTGGGAATAACAATTTTGTTGGTTTATATTGAGTGAGAATCACTTTCCTACTGAAAATAATAAATCGTTTTTGGTTCTTTGTTTTGTGTGTAATTGTTCAAGCGCACACTCGAAGCAATTCGTGGTATGTGAAGAGTGGAGAAGGCTATTTGGTTGAAAGCTGAGAATGTTTAGGATCATTTTCACACAAAGCATTAGTACTTTTTTGAAGAAAATTTTATTCCTATAAATATTAGAAACTGACTGGGTTTTTAGAATTTTAATTTTCCATTGTGACAAAAAAACCTTTTTTTAAACCAAATTTTTCTAAAAATTGTTATAAGATTCAAAGTTGTGCTATGTTTATAATATAAATTGACATTGAATTTTCTCCTTCTTCATGTTTGGTTGATTTTATATGTGACATTCTTGTAAATATATGCATGTTTTGGGTTATGTATGTGAATTGATGTATTTTAATATTTTATTATATATTTATGATAAAGTAATTTTGCTAAAGTTGAAATTCCTAAAATTTAGGCTGGTTGTAAATTCAGGTTTTATTAAAATTTTTGGGATATGTAATTAGATCGTGGTGCATCATCTTCACGTAAGTTTTATTTTATTTATTTTAGGAAAATTCATGTGACTCGGAAACAAATTTAAGTCTTTTATGTAACTGAAATTTTCAAAAAAATCTCAGAGAACCAAGACAACATCCAGAAATGATTGAGACAATGCAAGCCCAACCCAGACAACTGGAAAAAGACCGACGATGGAGATGAAATCTAATGGCCACAACCTATGCTTACATAAGCTAGTGAAAATGGATGGAGGAGATCAAGCTTAGCCACTAATCCAACTTGATTATGGAAAAATAACACTTGAGTCCTTAGTTAATTTACCACATATGGACTTTATAAAACTTTAATTATATTTTCACTAGTTTAACCACCTTACGATTTAGTTTTTGCATTATAATAAACAATTTTTTAAATTTAATCACTTAATAATTAATACTTTAATTTCATACTTGACACATATTTCTCGATTAATAGTCCAATTATCTCATTTTATGAAATCTAGTTTCAAAATTACAGTTTTCGATACAACGAGAATCAAAGCATTACAAAAGGAGAGCTCAACGAGATCACAGAATTCGGGGAGCACCTCGCCAACAAGGAAAGCATTTAACCTTGGTGAGGTTTGAGCTCTTGCCTTTATATGGTATTAGTAGATAAGGATATTAGCCCAAATCTCATGATGCTAGTGGGCTCTCCTCGAAATTGTCTTCCAATACCCCAAACTAAAATGAAGCATAGACACTGCCAACATATTACCTCTACTATTTAAGGATCCAAAACTAATCTTCTATTAGTGAAATTATAATATTATAATGATGATAAAGGTTCAAACTTCAAATTTTATCCTACCATCCTTCAAGTTTAACAATAATAGTAAATATAAGTTTTTTATTCAGTGTGTAAAAAATGATATTGTACTATATTTTATTGTTATTTTAAAACGTCTTTCACAAAATTATGTCTTCTTTAATTGGAGATAGTGATTGCATGAACGAGACAGTAAATTGCAATTAATGGAACGGGTCGGAATGGATGCAGAGAATGGAGTATAAGATGGGCGGAGAAAACAATAAAGAACCCATCCACTTTAATTTATTTACTTGAATAATAAGAGGAGTTCAAAATCCACCTCAAGAAATACCATTTATGTCTCGTATCGAAATGCGTGTAAAATAAATGAGTATAACGATACTGCATTTCCTCTTCCACAGATTGTCATATAAATTATATAAAGTCTAATATTTAACGCAGCATATAATTTTATGTATTGTGATTAAATTAAGTGACCGTATATAATTTAAAATTTTAATTTAATTTTATAATATTTTAATTACGTGTCAGCATCGGTTTTATTGACTGTTAATAGAATTATACTCGATTATTACATTAAATATAAATCCATTATATAATACATGATTATATAAATATTTTAAAATATTTGAATACTCAACTTGAGTATTACTAACTTTTTATAATTAAACAGACTAAAATTAACTTCTAAATTGCAATTATAGTAGCTTGTTGTCTCATTATTGCTTTTTGAAGTTGAAATCATTCAAAATATAAAATACATTGTGTTAGATAGTTATATCTATCTCTCAATTAATTTGTTAAAAAATTTCTCTGCCAATTATTGACAAACTACAAATCAAACCTCAAAAAATGTAAATATATAAAAGTGAGATTTACTTACACCAACATAAAATTTAAGTAATTTTACATTTTATTATAACTTTTATACAATTAGTATTTTAACAATCCAATCGCCATATTTATACTCTATTCATATAGATTATGCATGTTAAATTTGACATAAAATTAATAATTTCTAACTATTCATTTTATGTAGAAAAATTTAGTCGTTAAATATATATTACTATTGACAATATCTTAAATTTGATAGAAATATCGATTAAATAAAAATTTTACATGCATGACAAATATTAATATATTAATAAATTTAATAATCGAATTGTTAAAATATTAATCGTATAAGAAATTTAAAAATATAAAACTATTTTAATTTTATATGGATGTAAATAAATTTCTCCTTTTATATATATATATATATATATATATATATATATAAATACATGCACTTGCTCCGTGTTTGTAAAATAATAGCAGTGTGATATTAATGAAGTGCATCTAACTTCATAACTGAAATAACTGAACGGGACTTGTTTTATATTAATAAAGTAAGAGTCAAACATTAGGAGAATGGGAAGAGAAGAATCAAATGTGAAACATGGGAAGACATGTGAGATCACATGAATGCTGGAAATAGGGAGAGTTTGACCGTTGGTGAAGAATTGGTCAAGCCAAATAGCATTCAATCACATTTCACAAATACGAAATTCTATGCCTCGCATGTGCTATCCATTTTATAACAATCATTTATATATGTGTATATAACATTACAATGTATGTTACCAGATAAAATTTACTGACGTGAATGTCTATAAGAATAATTTCTCTTCCACAAAAACTTTTAAAATATCTCTCTACTTATTTTTTCTGAGCAATATCTCAATAATACGTATATTTAAGAAATAACTATATCAATTCCTCATAAGAAACACCTATATTAACATTATATTAAAATAAATTAATGTATACTAAGTTTCAAATAAATTTTGTTATACCTTTATCTCTTGGATACGCTATTTGGGTGCTCGCTCCTTGGAACTAATTCTTGGAAAACTCTTTAAGAACAATTCCTCAAACACATCCATTGCATTTACTTCTAGGCTACACAACCATATCGGTCTCGCATATTAATCACCACTTTTGACACCAACTGTCACGTCTTATTTGAAGTGATGGACAACATGTCTGATGATCACCCTACCTAGATCTATGGTGACAGACCACTTGGCCAACTTACTTTGAGACCATCTAGAAAGACGATATGTGGTACCTCGGGATCATGGCTAAGGGTATATAGGACCTCAACCCCATCCATGAAAGGGATCTCCCTCTTCTCTCTCTTTCTCTCTCTCTGGGATCAATTATAAGCATTGTTATCGAATCATGATACACAACGGTTCTTCGCCTTACTCTAAGCAAGGTGGAACTACCCTACATCATTACCATTTCTACCTTGTATGATCCTTGTATCAACAATTGGTGTTGGAGCATGAAGCACTTCTGCCTTAACATTCTTCTTATGGCAATCCCAAATACCAGCATCCCCACCGGTCAAACCCAAGATCAATCTCACAATACCAACCAAACTTAAACACATCAAAATTTTGGAAACTATCACTATGATTCTAACAAATATTACTTTCAACCTTATCAATACTAGCATTATTGTGAACCTTACCCAAGTCATCAATGGCAAGCTTACTATAACATTCCTCAGCCAACTCGATCGCCAAGTTTGAGTTACAGGATGCCACATTTGTTGCCAGAACAACTACAGTCAAATATTTATAAACACATGCAATTCCATGTCAAACACATTGACTTATAGTTAGAAAAACTAAACTGAGTCTTAATCAAGCTTATGAAAGCTATGTTGTAGACTTGAGCATGAAATAGGATCAAATTGTAAACTTTCAAAATTTCAGGGCAAATTTCGTGTTTTCATCACTTCCACGTCATGACATCGCCAAATAGTTTTACATGGCACCACGTTAGGCCACTTGACATCACAACCGTCATTTACTATCGGTCGGCATTACGGTAAGGAAGAATTGTTGTCGGGACAAGAACTCTGTTTTTTTATAAAATTTGAGCCACTTGGTACCTATTTCAAGTTCTTAACCAAAAGTTACAACATATACTCCAAAGACCAATTTAAATTTGTTCAAAACATGCCAAATACATGCTAATTAAGTACAAGTTTCATGTTTTCATCTATTCAACATAATTTATATCTATATATCAAGTAAACTTAACATTTCATGCGATGAATCAAACTCAAAACATGCCATTTCATTTACTAAAGATTACCTATGCTATAGAACCTTCAAACTTACCATTTCAATTTAATACATGCCATCTCAAGTGCCATAAAAATTTCAAGCCTATAAGATTCAAGTATACCATTCAACTGGGTATCACAAATGCCAAATCATGCATTTTTAAACCATAAATCAAAACCAACATCCAATTCACCATAAACCAAGTTAAATTTCTTTTCATATGTCACTTATAAAGTTATAATTGATCACATAACTAAGCATGAGATACATATGTATCCATTTTTGTATATGGATCATGACACTAAATCATCACATATAAAGTAATAGCATGTTTTTAGTGAAATCGGAACAGTGGTTTCGGGATCACAAATTTGATGTTGAGAAATTTATTTTAATATTATTTTAATGTTTATAGCATGTTATTAGTGTTGTATAAAAATTTCATGGAGAAATTTTATCATTTGCATGCTTAATTTGATAAAAAGGACTAAATCGCGTAAAGTGCAAAACTTGTGTTCTATTAGAAAAATGTGTCAATTTGTTATGAAATTGAAACATGAGAGGCCTTAAATGGTAATTAGACCATTAATTTAATTATTGGACACGATTGGACATCATTAATGGGATTTAGCAAGGTTATATAAGTAATTAAGTAATTAAATAACAAAATAAATAAATAAAAAACCAAAATTACCTTGTCCATCTCTCCTAGCTAAAATTCCAACGAAGAAATCACCATTTTTGAACACTCAAAAATTTGTCCAATCTTTACCCTTATGCATGTGAGTATTTTTCATCCTGTTTTTAATGATTTCTATGTTTTTGATGTTATTGTAGCTTAATCTAGCTAGCCCGGGGACTAATTTGCAAAAATGTTAAAATTATAGGATTGTGCCATGGATATATGCTATTTTTTTATTTTTCATGGATGAAAATGAATATTTGTTGATAGTTTAGCAACTTTTGTAAAGAAATTTGTGATGAATTTGTCATTTAAGGATTTAATTGAAAAATAGAAAAATGTTCATGGTAAAAAAGTGAAATAAATGAAATATAGAGCTTGCTAGGGACTAAATTAATATTCGGCTAGCATGGGTTTGGACTAAATTGCATGAATTTACATTTCTATGAATTAGGGACTAAATTAGAATGAATTCAAAATTTTAGGGGCAAAAGCATAATTTTTCCAAATTATGATTTGTGGATTAAATTGAATATAGTGAAAATTAAATTAGCTAAATTTGATTATATAGATCAAGAAAAGCGACGTACGAATTTAGATCGGAGAAAAGAAAAAATATTGGATTAACCGATCGTATTTCTCCATTCGTGTTTGAGGGAAGTTCGTTAATTTAAATAGCATTGAATTATGTTTGATTTAAATGTTTTTATGTTATAAATATTGATATTACGACCCTACTGAAATATCCAACGATGTTCGGTGACTTTTGGATCCCATTTGAATCTTAGAAATATATAGGATACAAATGACATGCCATTAGGGGTTACTGTGTTTCTGGTGCTGGTTTTGTACGTCCTACTGGTGGCTGAGTTTGTAACATGTGTTGCGGTTACTTGATAGCTTGTGTGAGTAGCACTGTGTGGCTATGTCCTGGCTGACAACTCGTGTGAGCAGATCCACTTATGGCTCGAGAGAGAGCATGTATATAAGATGTGAGATAGTAGTGGTTTCGACCACGTGTTAGCACATTGTGTGCAAGATTCCCAAGTATTCGACATTATTCTATTGGTTCAACGGATATGAAAAAGAGAAGGTTCGATAAATGCCACAATATGTGATGGTATGAAAGTATGAAAAGGTATGAGTTGATGATGTTTGAAATATGCTTAGCCATATGCTTGAAAGTATGAATATTTGTAAGTAGTGTGTATAAAAGCTATGATGTTTTGAGATGATTTGCTAAGCTATGTGATTATCTAACTTGAAAGGTTGTTGTTGTTTAGGCTAATGCCAAGTCATGTTGGATTATCTCAAATTGTTTTTATGCTTATAAATTGAAATGGTAAGCTTTGTTTATGAATTACGAACTTACTAAACATTATATGCTTACTCTGTGTTATTTCCTTTGTGTTTCTAGATAATCGGTAGCTCGTTTGGGTTGGAAGGTTGTCAGGGATCCATCACACTATCCAACGGCTAAATCGGTAGATTTTTATGATTTTGAGTCATGGTTATAATGGCATGTATAGGTGTCTTGTTTGATAAAATTTAGTCATTATGTGTGGCTTGTATATATGACATTATGGTTGATGATCTAGTTGGTATGATATTGTAATTATATGGTATTTTGGTGTGGTTGTTACTTTGATGTTGTGTTGGTTAAAATAATGGTAGGGAAATGATATGGTAATGGTATTTTATGAAATGGTGAATGGTGTGAATAGAGATAGTCCATGAATGCTGCTAATGGATTGATTTGGTAGTTTGAAAGTGATCATCTTTTGGTCAAATTGGTATGGTACATGTTAGTTGTGAAAATGGTCATTTGGTATTGGTTGTGCATGCATTTTGGGTATATGAACATATGGATAAATGTGTCTTTGAAATTGTTCAATTGGTAGTTATTTATTGAATGAAATGATTAGGTGTTTAGGTAAGTTTGATTGTTTAAATTGAGGTGTCATTTTGGCATATTAGTTGAATGGATAGCTTCTATGTTGTGTAAGCTTAAATATGCCTATGTAAAGTGTGTTTTGAATGCTTGAAATATAGGTACATATGGCTTGTAGATGAAGTTGAGTTTAGGTGAGAAAAATGGCTTGAAATGACTTATTTTTTGTCCACACGGGCAGAGACACGGGCGTGTGTCTCAGCGGTGTGTGACACACGACCAGGTGAGTTACACAAGTATGGAAACGGGTTGGGACACGACCGTGTGTCCCTATTTTGAATACCCACATGGGCATGTGACCCCTGCAGTTTGAAAAATTTTACCTTTTTCCAAAAAATTTTATATGTTTTCTATTTAGTCTGATTCGTTTCTAATGTCTTTTTAGGGCCTGGAGGGCTTATAAAAGGGAGAGTATGTATGGTTTTATACGATATTACTATGATTTATGTTGTGATTTGTTTGTGATGATAAAACGTTCATTATATGATATTGTGCTCCGGTAATACTCCGTAGCCTTAATCCGGTGACGGATACGGGCTAGGGGTGTTACATGTAACCAAAATTATCAAAACATCATATTCTTCAAGGCATATACCAAAACTCTTATATACATCAAGAAACTTATATACATGCCACAACCATAGGGTTCAAATCGATCAAACATCTATCGATTCAGTGATAGGGTAGTGTGAGCTTCGAATGATCCGACTTTACGCATTCAACAAGGTGATGCTCTACAAGGGAAAGTGAAACAAATGGGGTAAGCATATACAATTCGTAGTAAGTTCATAAGCATTAAACAAAAACTTACCTTATCATATTAGGAAGTACAAAATGCTACCATACTTTGCCATTATTAGTTAGACATGACAAGAGACATCATGAATAAGCTTAGTTTAACATATAATCAAACGACATTATATCTCCAACATATATCAATCTAATTAATTTTAAAATCAACATTTCAATATCATGATCACAATCAATTCAATATTTATCAATTTAAACATCAAACTCATATCATACTGGAACGATGGAAATGTGCAAGTGTACACAATCGCAACAAGTAATAAAGTGACAAGTAAATGTCGAGTTATCGTACCTACAGGGAATGTGAAAAGAATTATTTATGAATGCAATTAAAAACACTTAGGTGAAGAAAAATATTTTGATTTGACGAGGTGATTAAAACTAAGATTTTAACTAAGTAAAATAAATAAAATAAAATAAAATTTCCAATGCACGATTTCAAAATATGATATTAATCAAGATGACATAATTGTGGTAGATTAATTACATTTCTTAACTTAGAATTATTAAACTCATGTTCATGTTGTTATGAATAAATTCACGGCAACTCAAGAATTTGCTAACTTATGAAGATACTCACCTACAAAAATCCATTTATCTCTTAATTATATCTCTATGTCAATTCAACCGATTAAACAAATTTTAATAAGCAAATGTGTTAATGCACATACATACTTATGAAATTAAAATAATCTTTTGTACATATCTCTATGCTAATTCAAACAATTAATTCAATCTCATAAGCGAAAAACGTTACATGAGGTAACAATGTATTTCTACCTTGAAACAATTTAATCACAATAATCTTGCAAGTTATGCAAGGCTAATGTATCGTTAGATACCATTGCTAATTTAACCCTTAGCTACCTTAGATGATTAAACATGAACTGATTAAGTATCATGTCAATTAATTACAATTTCAATCTATTTAAATAATTAATTGATTAGTTACCTTGCAATTGTAATGCAAGAATAACATAGTCATGGTTTTACTTAATCAAACATCTTACCGGGCTTATAACAACACAAACATAATTTTAATAAATTAAGTAGACAAAATGCAATCAACCTAACACGAATTAAATTTAAGCCATATTAATTAAATTAAACATATCAACATCACAAAAATTCATAGACATGTTCATAACAGCAACAATAAAATTAAAAGGGTAAGGAACGAGAATCAAATCCGGTGTTTCTCTGAGGCTTGACTAGTTTTCTCCACTCCTCTTTCTTCGCTTGCTCTTGTTGAACTGAGGCTTCCACAAACACTTGAATGCTGCTCCAAATGGTGGTTGAAGGACTCTTTTTCAAGAGGTGAAATCGACAAGGGAATGGGGAAGGAAATTAAGAACAATGAACAGAGAAAAGTGAGAGAGAAGTGAAGAATGGATGGTTTTGAGATGTGTTTGAAATGAGCAGCCAAGGGGGGTATTTATAAGTTGAGTAGGCTGCTAAAAATAGTAAAAATTAGAAGCCATAGAGTCTCCCCATGTCCGGCCACACATGTGGCAAGTTTGAAGGTTTCAAACTTGCTATTTTAAGGTAGGGGCAAATCTAGGAAGGCATGATAATTGGAGGGGTTTGAACGCAAATTCAAGGAGTCTTCAAGGGATGTTTTGCAAGAAAAATAATCAGCAAAACAAGCTGATTGGGTCAACATGTGGGACGGTTTTGGGCAACCTAGTATTCGGTTGGATCGATTTTCTCGGTTCAGCTCAACTGAGCCTCTTTTCATAATTAATTAATAATAATTATTTAACCCAAAATAAATTGGATTAAAATTATAATTAATTATATTATGAACAAATATTTATAATTTGGATTGTCTTTGGCTAAAAAAATAATACGCCTTGATGCTTGAAAAATTACTTCTTGGTTTTGCGTTTCTAGTAGTGTTTGTCAAGCTAATTTTCGCCATTTGTGCAAATCTATCGAAAATGATCAAAATTAATCAAAATTTATTATAAAATTAATTAAAATTAAACATGTTAAGAATTTAAGTACAATTTAATTATTTTATAATTATTATATATTTTTCGATAAGAATTACTACGAATTTGCATGAATTTGAGTTAAAAAGGGCATGAAAAAGTGTGTATATTTTCATGTTTCCACACCCCTAAACTTAATTCATTGCTCGTCTCGAGTAATGGATAAATTGAAAAGAATTTCTCAGAAACACCTTTGAAAAATTCTTTCAGAACGACATTCTTCCCAAAATTATGAATTTAGTATACGTATGCTCAAGAACAAGAATTTTGAGATTTCGCTACTTAAGTATGCATATCATTCAAATTAATCTCAATTATTATTATGATAGAAAAAATAGACTAAATGCTTACTCAATAAAGACATGTTAAATCCCTACCAATATGATTTTATTCCCTTATTTAAGATTAAGTTGCAACCATCAAGTTTAATTTATGCTTTCATATGTTGAGTATAGCAATTTCTCTCCACTAATGTAGGTAGCATAGAAACTTGAATCAATAGGTCTTTTAAATAGGTTGTAACATGGCTAGGCTAGGGTTAGTTAAATGATAGATAAATTTAGGCTTAAAACTCTAGACTCAGCTTCAATCGGAACTTCGAAATATTTACCTTCAATACACCAACTTATTTTGCTCTCACATGCTCCTTTGTACATTTATTTTCTTTCAAGTACGTATGCTCTTCTCTTCTCTTTTTTCTTTTTTTCTTTTCTTTTTTTTTTCACGAGCATTTTGCTATATGTACTACAATTTTTTTAGCATTTGATACTTCTTTTCAAATCCTCCAAATTTATTTTCAAAGAATATTCTAAATACTACTGAGTCTAGTGTTTGAGACAATTTAAAGATAATTAAGAGAAAAGTGATGGTTAAAAATTGTAAAGGTTCAAATAAAATTTGGTCATATAGTCTCAAAGTTGGGTTTCAAGGGATAAAATTTCATCAAGGTTGGCTTGAAAGGCTCAAAGGGTCCAAACAAAAGTTGCCTAAATCATTTTCAACATTCCATGCTTCCTAGGATTTCGCCTCAAGAAACTATTAAGTCAATTCTAAAGACTTAAACTTTCATGCATGCCTAACTTTCTTAAGGAACTAAAAATTTTATGGTATGATTTGCATGCTTTATTAAGAGTACATTTATGTCATAATTGAACCAATATAACAATTATTGAAATAATAGAATTTTATTCATACTAAATTTTAGCATATTTAAAAAATTTTCAAATTTTTGAATAAAATATATCATAATCATAATTAAAAAAATTTATTCTGAGAGGAAATAATTTCAATTTTTCGGTGCCCCTACTTAAGATGAATAATGTCCTCATTGCTAGAAGTGAATAGATACTGTACACCAGGTAGGATTCTAAAAAAGATGAGGTGAGTTAATTTGACTGCTTATGTACCAAGCTCTCTCTAGATCCAATCCTAGACATGTATATATCTATTGCCACACTTTGTACTTTGCAACTTGTTCATTTTTATCTATGATTTCCACCTATTTTTTTATTATGCGAAAAATAAAAATTCTAATAGAAACTAATCCTAAAACATTAAATAACCTAGGAAAGAAAATGAAATAAAGTAAAGATCCCCCCTTTTTATTTATTTGTAAATCTCTCAGCATTTGACTCATCTTTTTCCTTCCTCGACATTGGAGTCCATGGTTCGAGTATAAAGTATAAAGTCCGGAAATTCAGGAACAAAAACAAACAGGTTATGAAATATATATTTAAATGTATCTCTAATTGAGTCATCCCGTATTTTTGAGTATCTTCAGTAATCTTGTTGCTGCAACTACATGTGTTACAGCATAGCCATTATACCAAACTATTTACTTTGTGGAATGGTGCTAGATGAAGGGACTCTCGACATCGGACTTAAAAATATTTTAAGGGTGGTTTCAATTTCTGGCAGGTGGTTGAGTAGCCAATGGAAAGGTTCAGAGTTGAAGAGGGTGGCAGTTTTAAGGATAGTTTAGGTGAGGTAGTTGGTGACTTTGAATGAAATTGTTCAGGGTGGTGATTCAGGAAGTTAAGGGTTGCGACATAATGGTGTTAAGTGACATGCAATATTGGGCTACTTTGGAGTGGCGTTGGAGCAAGGTGAGGTCTATAGGTTTGTGTGGAAAAGAGTTGAATATTTCCCTTCTTAGTAGTGTCTTAAGCCCAATGGCAGCTCCTTTTTGGATCCTAAGCTCCTGTACTAAAAGTAAACTAAAAAAAAGTCAAAGAAATTAGTGTTTGGGTTAAAATTTAACACTTTATTTAACAAAACAAATACTTAAATTCTTTTAGCTACTTAGAAAAATATTTTTCAAAAAATTACATTAGATTAAAATCTCAGGAAAGATTGGAGGGGTCACGGATGGTCCCACTTAAGTCCCAATCTCCTAGACAGAGTTTTAATTAATGTAATGAACCAAAGAAAATTTTATCTAAGTCTACCATTTTATTCAAATGAGAAAAAAGAACTAAAAATATAAAATAACGATAGAGAAAGTGAAGAGAACTTCCTCCATTTTATTTAGGATCATCATTGACCATGGTGGTGTCATATGGCCATTTGTCATACCAACCATAACCATCTAGGAAGAAATCATATTCTCCCATCAAGTCTGTCCAACATCTTATTAGGGAAAGAAAACCTGGAATGATCTTTCCTGGTGGCCTTGTTTAACTTCTTGTAATTCCTATAAATCCTCCAACTTGTAACTCGAATATCTGCAATAATCCATCCGACACCCTTCTTGGGCTTTTCCAAAACAACAAATGACTCTTCTTCTTGATTCTTGGTGAAGTCAACTGAAATCATAATAGGTAAAAATAGAGATAAGCCCAAATAATCATATTTCAAATGAAGAGGCAAAGTCTTCAGTTCCAATTAAACTGGCCCTTCAATAAACACTTTTGGTTGCATGTACTCCTGAGATAATAACTCAAATGATTCCAGTGGAACTTCTTGAGTGAATCCCTTCGTTTTAGCTTCTAGCAAAGCCAAAATTTCCTTGTCTTTGTCATAACTTGGCGAGTCCGCTAGCAGAATACATTCTAACGAATCATCTACGGAATTGAGCTCCAGCTCTGTAGAAGCCAACGATTCCATCTTGGAAATAGTAGAACAATCTTCAACTACATCTGGGGATTTAGTATCATCAAAGTCATTAAAAGGCACCTCGTCATCAAGAATTTCTTTCAACTGAGTATCCCATTGCTGCTTTTGGAATTATTGATGATATGGCAATGGTGGAAGCTTAGCTTTAACCGGATAACTCTTCTATGGAAATTTTTTTGCATCCGAAAAGGGTGTTAGATAATCAGAGCTAACTGGTTTAAAGTTTACCTCATCAAGGATCACTGAATCTGACTTCTGTGGTACAAGAGTTTCAACACTTGGTTAAACTTCCTCTTTATCTTGAGCTACAACAGGCTCATTTTAAACCTCAACCACCTTGGGCTCCAATGTATTTCCACTTGGAAAAGAGATTTCTTTGCAATATTCTTTGCCCAAAATTCTTGGATTTTCTGTGTCGCTTGGCCAAATACCTATGCAAGGCAAATGTATCGTTTAATACCGTTGCTAATCTAACCTCAGCTACCTTAGATGATTAAACATGCACTGATTAAGCATTGTGTCTATTATTTACAATTTCAATCCGTTTAAATAATTAATTCATTAGTTACCTAACAATTGTAATGCAAGAATAACTTATTCATAATTTTACTTAATCAAGCATCTTAATGAGGCCTATAACAACATAACACAATTTTAATAATTTTAACAAATAAAATGCAATCATTCTAACACGAATTAAATTCAAGATAAAGTGATTAAATTAACCATTCCAAGAACATAAATATTCATAGATATGTTTAGCGTAACAACAACAAAAATTAAAAAGATAGCGAACAAGAATCAAATCCGATGTTTTTCTGTGGCTTGACTAGTTGCTCTGTTCTTCCTTCTCCGTTGTCCTCGTCGACCAAGGCTTCTATGAACACTTAATTACTGCTCCAAATAGTTTATGAATGCCCTTTTCCCGAGAGGAAAATTCGGCAAGAGAGCAATGGAATTTTGGAATGGAGAAGAAGAGAGAAAATGGAGAGAAGAGAGGAAATATGTGAATGTTTGAGGTGTGTTTTTCAAATGACCAGCCTAAGGGGGGTTTTATAGCTGAGGAGGGCTGCTAAAAATAGCTAAAATTATCAGCCAAAGAGCCCTCCCTTGGCCGGCCACACATGTGGCAAGGTTGATAGTTTCAACTTTGCTAATTTAAGCTTAGGGCAAATCTATAAAGCCACCAATTGTGGAGGGGTTTGAATGCAACTTGAACAAGTTTTCAAGGGACTCTTTGCAAGCTTAAATAATCAGCTAATAAGCTAATTTAGGTCAGCTCTTGGGACGGTTTTTTGACTCTCCATTTCTTGGTCGGTTCAGTTCACTCAGTTCAGTTCAACTGGACCATTTTTTCATAATTAATTAATAATAATTTATTAACCCAAATTAAATTGGATATAAATTAAAATTAATTATATTATGAATTAATACATATAATTTTGGATCGTCTTAGGCTAAAATTTAGTTCACCTCGATACTTCAAATTGCTTCTCAGCTTTGCGCTTCTAGTAGTGTTTGTCGAGTCATTTTTCGCCCTTTGTGCAAATCTGCCGAAAATAACCAAAATTCATCAAAATTAATTATAAAATTAACTGAAATTCAACATGTTCATATTTTAAGTGCTCTTTAATTATTTTGTAAAAATTAATTATTTTTTGACAAGAATTTTATCAAAACTGTATGATTTTAAGTTAAAAAGGGTATGTAAAAATGTGTAAATTTCCGTGTTTCCAGTGACACACTAATGATAAGGTCATTGGATGAGCACTGAGTAGTTTCTTTCGTAATGGTATATCGTTGGGGAGAGCTCAGCCACTATACTATAGTGGAATGACTTTATGACTAAATGATTTTATAATTAATAGGCGAAAAGCTGAAACTTAATTATAAATCATTTGAGTCTCAACTACATATGTCCAATCAGTCCCTCCGCTAGCCCGTTGAAATTAAAAATGAATTGCGTGTTTGAATAGAAATGAATAAAATGAATAGAAAAATGGAAATGGGAAACATTCAAGTATGATTATGGTTTTCTCCGAAATAGAGAAATAGAGTCATTTGGAAATAAATGTAGGTTTGCAAAAATGGAAATGAAAATGACAACTTGCAATCCTATATAGGATTACTCAAAAAATTATGAAATAATGAGTTTATGTTTTTGGACTATTTTGAAGCCTGAAAATGAGAATAAACCATTCGGTGATATTGAACATGTTGAGTTGTAACATATTGAACAAATTTTCTTGAACTTATACTAAGGGTAAAATCGTCAATATTTTATCGAGGTAAAATTCTCAAACATTTAATGGGATAAAATTGGGGTGAGAAAATTATTTAACATGTAGCTATTAAAGTTTATTTTTGGAAATATAAAAACTAAATTGGGTTAGATCATATTATAGAGTATTGTGTTAAAAAGGCCAATGAAGTAATCGTAATTGGACTCGACGTGAGAAAGGCTCAAAACCCCTCAAATAACATGAAGGGGGTGACGACCCTAGTAAAAATACAAGGGTGATTCGTTCACCCCTCTCCTACTCTAAGTAGAATGTTGTTTTCTATTTAAAATGAACATCTACAATGCTATAAGGGTTCTCCCTTCTCTTTCTATATATAGACGACACCGGTAGAGCTATTAAGAGAATTTTGAGAGATTGTTATTCAGTCAAAAAATAGAGAGATTTTAATCTCAATGGTTCCATATGTATATTTCCAAAATAACTATTCTACCGTTTTCTATTAAAGAATAGAGAATTTTCATTTTCACCCCAAAAGGAAAATTTTTTCGTTTGGTTTCATTGGTTCGAGCCCACACACGAAGTAGTTTGTGGTACAAGAATAACAGAAAAGATTGTTTGGTTGAAAGCCAGAAATCATCAAGGATCTGCTTATCCAAAAACACAGGTACAAATTCGGTTAAGGTTTATTGCTATAAATATCACAAACCGAGTCAGTTTTCAAAATTTTAATTTTCCGTTGTGCAAGAAAATTGTTTTCAAACCTGATTTTTTCCTGCATTGTCCCCTCCCTTTCCTTTCTTCTCCCTTGTTTCCCTCACTTGCCCTTTTCCTTTCCTTTGACTAGTTATGCTACCCCTATTACCAAAGAAACACATTCATTTTGTTTTTCTTTTATCATCTTTCTCCAAACCACCACCTTGTGTCGTCCCTTTCCCCAAACTCCATTGTCTTCACCTTTCTCTTCTTTATGCTGTCAGACCTCCTCCTTTTTCCACCATTTGCACCAACTCTCAATCCATCTTGCGCAACCGCCCTTCCTTCTTTTCCTTTCTTTTGCCACCATCATGCCTCAATCACTATTTTTTCCCTTTCTCCTCTTTTTTTCTTTTTCTTTTTTTGGTTTTAATTGAATCTCCTTTTATTCTTCCTTCTTTTTTAGTTTCATATGTCATATCTCTAATTAATTTTCTCTATTATTATTTTTCCATAGCCAAATCTCCTATGCCTATACAATAACTTTGTTGAGTTTTTTCCATTCCAATATATTTACGGAAGAGTAAGTTGATCAAAATTAGAACATATATTCTTTTTTCGATTCTGTTAAAACAACCCTAATATGTGTGTATTCCTTTGTCTAAGATTCAATTCTGTTCGGCTCGTACTATCATTTATTACTGGACTAATCACATCCTATTCTCTTCAGTTTGTCATAATCGACTCTTATTTAGTGGATTAATTGAAGCTAACATAGAGTGACTTTGTGTGTGTGTTGTTTGTTTAAAGTTAATATCTAGGAAAAATCTGACCAGATCTGTATCGTAGGAGTATTAAGGATGGAAGTTTGTACATTGGATTTGCATTTGAAGGTGTGGGCTCTAATCAATTAAAGACTGTAGATGTTTTGTCCATAAGTAACATATGTGTATATTTAGAAATAATATTCGTTTAAACCTTTTCCGAATTTATGACTAACTGATTGCATAAGTATTCTTGGTGAAGTGATCAATGAGTATAAATCCTTTATTAGGATTGGCGAAAAGTAGGAGCCTCTGATTTACAAAATATATAATGTCGATCATGTGTGCAATGATATTAAATGATTCTATATTTTTTTGCATGCATAGTGATGATGAAGCATGCCCAAAATTCTATTATCTTTACGATTATAATGAATGCATGATAAATCAAGCCCACTGCTTCTATTAAAATCAATTACATGTTCAAAACATGTTTATTGATACTGTAACATGTTTATTGATACTGTAACTGTCACTATTCTACAACTGCCATTGATAGCATGTTAAATCATGTTTATTGTATCTAATGAATCTAAATGCATGTTGAAAACATGCCCACTATTTCTAATATATCTGATTACATTTTAAAATCATGCCAACTGTACTAATTCTGTTATCATTATTGGATGTCATATTGCATTGCATTGGGGTTGGGATGATTATGTAAGAAGGAAGATCTAATAGTATAACTACAATATTGGTGGTTTAACCACATAATTCTGGCAGTTTGACTACAAAAACTGGTGGTTGGTCTACATATTTTTGAAAGTATATCTGCAATTACTGGTGGCTTGTCTAGAAACTAGTGTGCTATTGGATGGATAAGTTATAAGGAACTCTTACTATGGTGTATAGCGGAGTTAGGTAGGAACTTCTCTGAAAATATTGTATTAATATGTTCATGCATATTGAATCTTGAATTTGTACTGTTTTAATTCTCTATTTAATTACTAGCTTGAATATTATTTTTAATGTATTATATCGATTACTTGAGTTCTGACTCAAATTGAGCTTATTAGCTCACTCTTTTGTTTACTTATTTATTTTCAAATAATCCTCGTGGTTAGGACTTGGACACGACTATTGGAAAAGCAACTCAGATGTTTTTACATTTAAAGTATTTTAAACTTATTTTTAATATTTTTTTTTGGATTGTAATAAATTTTACGGACTCGCATGGGTTTTATTTCGGATTGTTTTGATTTCATGACATTAAAATTTTAAAACTACTTAAATTAGTATTTGAAAAGATTATGCATGAAACTTAGTTTTAATAAAAATATGTCAATGTCTTTCTTTTCGCTACAATCTTGAAAGTAAGTTTTTAATAAAAATTCAACTTGATTTTCAAAATAATTAATCTTTACAAATGAAATACTAAAATCAATCAAAATTGAAATTAACATAATTTTGCAAAAATTAAGAGAACATTCATTTTTCACTAGCTTTGAACAGATAAAGAAATGGTTTAAAAGTACTTTTGAAATACAAAAGTTTAATTAGGCCATTTCGGTTGTCAATGTAGCCTTCAGAATTTGACCATAACGTTTGGGTCATGTTAGGGAGGTATTAAATGCCGCAAGTGAGTAAACCATAAATAAATTTAGGATCTGTTCTACTTGGGTCATGTCTAATGCTCAAGACAAAGCATCTCCCTAATTGGACTTGACAACCTTCATATTAGTATTTCATTCAGTTTGCTCATTTTCGATTAGATTAAGAACATGTTTAGGTTCATTTACTAATATAAGTTGTCTTTCCGTATTACGATTCAACCACTAATCTGTCGTGAATTTTCTTATGATATGAAAGTGTACACAATCGCTTGCAAGTAATATAGTAGTAAATACTAGAGTTATTTTCTCCACAGGGATGGATTTTAAAACATAAATTACAAAATGGAAACTTAGATAGGAAACACAAATTTTATTAGATGCATAGAAATATTCAAGGCAATTTAAGAACAATAATACAAATTGACAATGATGAAATGATAAGCTAGAATAATTAATTACCCTATGCAACTAGTACTAACGATCTTGGAGTAATGCTATGGCAATATGAAATTTTATTAATCTAGAATCCAACAATTTATATGCTTCTCTCAAAATCATTATGTTTCAATCCTTCAATTAAACTAAAATATGTTTATGCTAATTTAATGTCAAGAATATATATTTTCAAGCACCGTTCCTACAAGATTATGCAAGGTAACAATATATGTCTATATCATTACAAAATTAAAATCTGTGAAATTAAACATGCACCATTCAAGTTTTAAGTCCATTAATTACAACCTTTTTAGAATTAGTAATTAACTCAATTACCCACTGATGAAATTAGAGATAAATACTCTAATGTATAGAGAAAAACTCTCTCAAAGGTATGTACATCTTAGAAATATGTGCAACTATATATGCTTGTAACTTGTGATTACTCTCTATAGGTGATTCTGCTGGTTTGCAACCTAACATGCAAGTCTCTGTCAGAAGATCTAAGACATACTTTCTTTTGGAAATACAAATTCCTTCTTTTTGTCTAGCCACTTCTATTATGAGAAAATGTTGTAACTTTCCAAGTCTTTGATTTTGAATTCCTAAGCCAATTGTTCTTTAAGTTGGGCCATTTCTTCCTTGTCATAATTATGTCATCAACATAAACTATAAGGAGATTAATTGTATCCTTGTGATGTTTTATAAAGAGGTTATCATCAGCATTACTTTATCGATAGCGAAACGACACCATGACCTTACTAAATTTGTCAAACTAGGCTCTGGGAGATTGCTTTTTCCATATAGGCATTTTTCAGTCTACATACATTCCTTTAAGTGTCTTTATCCTCGAATCCTGAAGGAACTTTCATATACATTTCTTCTTCTAAGTCTCCGTGTAAGAACACATTCTTTACATCAAACTACTGTATGTCCCAGTCGAGATTTGCTACACATGATAGAAAGATCCTAATCGTGTGTAATTTAGCAACTGGAGTAAATGTTTCTTGATAATCCATTTCATATGTCTAAGTGAATCCTTGTGCTACTAATCTGGCTTTAAGTCTTTCAATTGAGCCATCAACCTTATACTTGATAGTAAACACCCATTTGTAACCAACCATTTTCTGCCCCTCAAGAGGATTAACCAGTTCTCACGTCTCATTTTTTGCTAAAGCTCTCATTTCTTCAATCATAGCCTTTTTCCATCTCAGTTCATTGATAGCCTTTCTCAAATCTTGTGGAACAAACATAAAGAATAAAAACAAAACAAAAGCTCTATAGGATGGGGAGATGATATCATAAGAGAAAAAGTTAGAGATAGGATGTAAAGTGCAAGTTCTAACACCTTTTTATTGGGTTATTGGTTATTCTAAATCAGTAGCAACCTTAGGTAAAGAAGACTCACTTGATAGTGAAGAGTCAGGGCATAAAGTAGATTGTATAATGGTGTCTTCTTTATTGTCTTTCCTAGTGTATGTACTTAAATCAGGCCTATCCAACAACCATCCACTAGTCTTCTTTTGAACCAAAGTCTCTACGAGAACTAAATTCTCCCTCGGAAGTGTAACAGAACAGGGTGTCATCACTTCATTTTCAATAACCTCCCCCTAAAAGGATGGTTGTGATGAAGAAAAGTAAGATTCATCCTCACGAAATGTTACATCCATACTTATATAATACTTTCTAGATGGTGGATGATAACATTTGTAACCCTTATGTGTTGGAGAGTATCTAATGAAAACATATTTGATTGCTTGAGGATCCAATTTGCTTCCATGTTGAACATGAACGAAGCAAACAATACCAAAGACCTTTTGTGAAATTGGGTAATCTGTCTTGCCCTGTAAGGTTTCAATTGGACTCTTAAAATCAAGGACCCGAAGAGGCATCTGATTAATGAGATAAGCAGCAACCAAAATTGGATCCCCCCTAAAAAGGCTTTGGCAGGTTCATAGTGAACACAAGTGATCTAGCAACCTCCAAAAGATGCCGATTTTTTCTTTCGGCAACACCATTCTAAGAACTTATACCTGGATAACTGGTCTGATGCAAAATCCCATATGATTCTAAATAATCATTAAAGTTATACTTGGTTCCATTATGAGTTCAAAAAATCTTAAACTTAGCATCAAATTGAGTAGTAATTAATTTATGAAAAGAACAAAAACATGAGAAAACATCACTTTTGGACTTTAATAAAAGTACCCATGTCATCCGAGTGCAACAGACAATAAATATAACAAACCAATGATTACCAAATAAAGAAGTAAGGTGAGTAGGGCCCCAAATATCTGAATGAATAATCTCAAAAGGAACAGTACTTCTATTATTACGTAAAGGATAATTGTTTCTTGTATGCTTAGTAATCTCACAGGCATCACAAACTAAAGAGCCTAACCGAGTTCTTGAAAATAAAGTAGGAAACATTTTGGAAAGAACAGTAAATGATGGATGTCCTAACTGTCCATGTCACTAAATTTACTCCTGGTTGACATCTTTATTGTCTCCAAATAAGGCTTGAGACATACTGGGCGATCGATCTAGAAGATATAAGCCATCACACAATCTACCACTTCCAATCTTCTTCCCTGTCTAGAGGTCTTGAAAGACACAATGATCAGGAAAGAATTCGAGTTTACAATTTAAGGCTTTAGTGATAGTACTAACAGATAAAAGGTTTATCAAGAATTTAAGAACATGGAGGATAGAGGATAAAGTGAGATTGAGAGTACAAACAATAGAACCTATTCCAGAGACGGAGGTAAGGGAGCCATTGACTATTCGCACACTATCTTTAGATGGACAAGCAATATATTTAAATAAGCTTTTGTTTGACCATGTCATATGTCTATTCGCACTGGAATCAATTATCCAAGATTCAAAAGTAGGTGGAGAATTTAAAATAGTACCTAGTTTCGCATGATTAAACTTGGCAATGAGGTAGAGTCCAATTAAGATAAGAGGCGTCGGAGATGTTGAATCTTGTCCGAGGTAAAACTCCCAACAGAAGCAAACTCGTCCTTTGTTGTTACAGAGTCTGACGAATGTGCCTAAGGCTGAGAATTACCCCATCATTTTCCACCACTACCTCGATTAGGCTGACCATGTAACTTTCAGCACGAATCTTTAGTGTGTCGAGGCTTACCACATTAGTCACACGTCAAGCGATCCTTATCAAACTTACCACCCAATGAACCATCCTAGTTAGAAATGAGACCAACTTTCTCAAGAGGTTGATTATAGAGCATAACAACAAGACCACTCTCCTCCTATTATACATAGGAGTATGCCTCAAGGAGAGAAGAGAACAGATTTTTGCCAAGGACTTGAACCCGAATCTGATCATACTCAGTATTCAACCCAACCATGAAATCAAAAATGCGCTCCTTTTCCACCATCTTCTGAAATTTTTCTCCATCATTGGTACAAGACGCCTGAAAATCTTGATAATGATCAAGTTCCTTCCACAACCCACTTAATTCAGCAAAATATTGAGAAATAGTTAGCTCCCCCTATTTTGTACCATGGACCTTAATACGAATCTCAAAAATTTATGCATCATTCCCAACATGAGAGTAGGTGAGAGCAACAACATTCTAATTTTTTTACAGTATCAAGCAGCAAATAAGTTTTGGAAATATTGTGTTGCATAGAGTTGATAAGTCATGCCATAATAAGAGAGTTCATTAAATCCCACTAACTAAACATTGAATCAGTGAGTTTAAGTTTCGACATTGTACTTGTAATGTATCCCTGCAAGCCACGAGCCTTGATAAACAAAAAAATAGGACCTAGACCAAGCAATGTAATTACGCCCATCAAGCTTCACAGGACTAATTTGCAATGAGGGATTATCGGTTGGAATCATGAGCTTTTTATCCTTAGACATAAGACTAGAAAAACAACTAATACCCAAAAAATTACTTGGAAAATTAGGGGAAAACACCCAAAACACAAAATAGATCCCCAAAAAAAAACTTAGCAAAAAATCACCACCACTTAGAGGAGAACGATTGGAAGGGAGAAGAGAGCACATCAACGACATCGAAAAAAACATGTTGCCAACAGATGAAGTCCACGCGTGACGCGTAAAACGAAGCTACAAAAGCTTGTGACAGCACGTGAGGCCCACACTTAAGTCTTCTAGTCATCAGAGTCTAGGGTTTCACTGGCAAGTGGATTCTAAGTCTAATGGTAGGGTCGGTGAGAGAAAAAAATAAGGATAGAGTGGAATGTACCAATTTTGTGTTTCTAGGGTTTTAGAACAAATTTTAAAATTAGAAAAAGAATCCCAAAAATCAGATCAAAAAACTGATACCATGATGAAATTAGAGATGAATAATCTAATATATTAAGGAAAAACTCTCTCAAAAGTATGTATTTCGTAGAAATATGTACAACTATATATATATGAAAATTGTATCAATTAAGGAAAGAAATCACTAATTAGTATCTCTAAAATTCAACCGCAATATCTAAATACATGTTATTCAATCAAATAATCAAAGATTCTTAACACCGCTAATGTTGATCAGTCAATAGCAAGCTTAAAACATGAAGAACACTTGAATGAATAAATCTCATATTGCATTAAGCGTCCTTAGCAAAATATCAATAATCCCATATTAAGGTTCTATGATTATCCTAGCTAATAAACGTTTATCCCATAAATACCAAATTAAAAAAAGTAAAATAAATCCAACCATGGTCCAAGATGAAAATAAGAAAAGAAACAAAATACAAATAGAAGAGTAAAGATATTTCAATCCAAATAAGGTGATTCCCCGCAATTGGTTCATTTATTTCTTTGTTTTCTTATCTTCTTCTTTTACATATTCTATTCTTTTGAAAATGAGTGTTCTCAGCCTATACCAAGTTGTTCCCCATTTTTCCTTTATTCTAAAAATGAGGTATTTATATCCCTAAAATATGGTAAGAGCTAAGTCACCTCCCCTTGGATCTTTTCCTCATTTACCCTTTCTCTTCTTTTTTTATCTTCTTATGAGTACATAAACCATTCAAATTTTACAAAGTTTAACTCCTTCCAACTCTCAGTCATCAACAACTATGATTAATAAAAGGGTTAAGTCCAATAGCTGATGTGGTGTTCTTTAAATGTGGGATCTCCAATATGCTCCCGTCAGACTTGATGCCATAACTTTGCTACTGCATTAAGGCTTCAGATGTTAAAATTTGACATCTTCAAGGAAAAAATTACATTTTCAATATCTCATTTGTCAGAAATACATTATTAAAATAAAAGTTTCGGGATTAACTACTTAACATAAACATAAATAAAATAACTACAAAAATACTCTAAATCGCTCTTATCTTGATTGAAATATAAGATTAAAAGTAATAAAATAAGTCTATATCCTAGGGTTATAATAATACCGCTTAGTGTTAGTTAAACGTTAGATAACTAGCGAGACAATATTTGCTTTTATTTTGCTTTGCGTGCAAAAACTGTTAGGAAAATATAAAAGGGTATTAATGTATTTTATGGATATATTTATTAAACCAATTTGATTAAAAAATACAATTATACAAATTAAATATACAACACTTAGGGCATCGATCCAACAATTTAAGGTGTTACTTGTATTCCAAGTAAGTGAAATTGGTGCTTGTAATTGGAAATGTTATAATCTTGTTGTTTGCCATCTATGATAATAGATTTAGATGTGTTAAAATGATAACTAAAACTTGTTTTTTATGTCTAATAATGTTTCGAAATGAATCGATATTGTTTTCGATCAAACATGGTGAGTTTTGGGGTCATTTTTGGATCCTAGAAAACTTGTTTTGATACAAGTGGATAGATGTATCGAAACAACAAGTTAGTAGCAAAAAAGGAATTGTACTAGCCATTTGTATCAGAATAAGTACCCACTTGTACCAATACAATTGGGTTAGACTGTAACACCAAGTTTTGGCGAGTAGGATGAAGGAAATCTGTAAGAGGCAAGTTATTCACCCAAATGTTTTTTTTGGTGAACAAATTGGGCCCATAATAGACATAAGAATATTATGCAATGATTGTTCTTAGAATGTAATGAGTTGTAAAGAAAAAGAGATTGGTAGTAGTATTATGAACATTGAAAGGTAGGGGTAATCGCCAAAGGTATTGTACGCCCAGTTCATTCAGTTACGACCTAAATGAATTGGTTAGGAACTAAATGAACATGTGAACTATAGAAAAATATAAAAATACTGGATTTTTATAGCTATAAACCATTGATAAAGGAAGTGTGAAAGTTTGTGACACTTGTCAACTACCATATTTTGGTAAGTTCATAGCATAAATGAATGGATTTGTTTATATCTCTTAATTGATTGTTTTTGAATTAGTTAAGTTAAATTGTTGTAGAATATTTAACAATTAAATGTTAATTATGTATTGGTTACGAATAAGTATAAGTTGAGTGTGTATTTGTTGAGAAATGGTTGTGATTACAAATTATAAAATCTTAGAAAAAATATAATGGATTTACGGTATGTGTACGGATATTGTGGAAGTTTCTTCGATTTCTAAATGTAATGAATTCAGTTATAATGCCCGTTTAAACGTAGTAATTGATTAGGATATGATTGACATGCCAATAGGATTAGAATGTGTGTTTGTACGGGATTGCACTTTGGTGCCTTTGTTAGCATGTTGATGATCTCTGGTGTGTTTTGGGGAACCCGAGTATCTGAGTGTTGTTGCTATAGTTCAACGGGCTATGAAATTAAATGATCAATATTAGATCTATTACAAGAGATTGGATTATATTCATTACATTAATGTGTTAAGTATGATCTTGGTAGTATATTTTACTATGGAATTCATGTGATGAAAAGTATATATGATTTATGTGAATGAAATGGTTAGTTGAACCTTTATGAATATCAAGCATATGATGGAATGCTTAAGTACTAATGTGATGTGAATTTTTATTATTGATTGACAGGGTTAAGTTAATTAAATTCTTTTGTATTCAATTATTAGTTGAGGTAAGTTAATGTGAATTTTAGCTATGAACTTACTAAGCTTCTTAAGCTTAGTAGTTTTGTTCTTGTTTTTTGTAGTTACATTTTATGGAACAGATCGGACGGATCAACTTCAAGGCTCACACTAACCAACCTTTATTTGGTAGCTTTTCGTTTGATTGCTTTGACTTGTGGCATGTCTATATAGGGTTTGAAGTTGTTAAGGTTAAATGTTTTGGTTAAATTTGTAAACTAAGTAGAAGTTGTTATGAGATGATAAGTTATTTTTTTTGTTGATCTTATGTTGAAAGTGGAGTAAATAATAGAACTTTCAAGTTGATCATATTGGATATGGTGATGTGTTTCGCTATTTGCATAATAGGCATGTTTTGGGTTGGTATCTCAATTAAGATTGTGTTCATGGAATGGTCAATTGGTAGTTGGAATTGTGGTCTTGATATGGTTATATTGTCTTTATAAATTAGCATGAATGATTGGTTTTCATATTTGATATTTGAATTCATGTTGATGATGGTATAAGTTAAATATGATGATTGTATCCTTAGTTGAATTGCTTATTGTATTTGTATAAAAATTAGGTGCCAATGAGGGCATATTGGTTAGGCACATAGGATGTGTGAATTTGGTGTGTTTTAGGTGTGTTTATATCTGCTTTTGAGTAGGTAACACTAGTTGTAAATGGTATGGCTTGGTTTCTAAGTAATAGAGGATGATTTGGTTTCAAAAAGAAGTCATTTGGTTGCACACGACCTGAGACACGGTCTGTCACACGGTCGTGTGTCGCACAAGGCCACTTCACACAATTGTGTCCTATTGATTTTAGGTGCAGGATTTTTCCACACGGGTTCAATGAGTTATACGGTCTTGCACACGGTCTACGACACAATCATGTAACCCTATTTTGACTTGCACACGGGCTACCACAGGGTTTGCGACACGGCCATGTCCCTGAGCCAGACGGCCTGGGCTCTACCATACGGCCGTGTGACCCTGTTTCAAAAATTTTCAAATTTTTCCATGTTTTCTGTTTTGATTCAAATTGATCCTTGATTGTTTCCAAAGTCATTTTTATGTCTCATATACTTACTATAATACTCGTAAATGTATGAATATTATGAATAAAGCTAGATTTGGGTATTTGGTTTGTAATTTAATAAATGAATGATTTAATGATGTTAATTGTACCATATGTGCGATAATACTCTGTAACCCTAATCCAACGATGGAGACGGGTTAGGGATGTTACATATGAGAACCTAAATATCATCAAAAGAGATAGCAAAAACTGAGTTAGAATCCACTTTCTTCTCAAAAGTAGTGTCTCTAACCTTATTTCTCCCTCCAAACTCAACATCCTCAAAAAATGTTGTAGTTCTCGTCTAAAAAATATTCCTAATTGTGGGATCATAAAACTCATAGTCCCTTGATCACTTAGAATAACCAATAAACCAATTGTTCACTATTTTGGAGTCCAATTTCTTTTCATATGGCCTATAAGGCCTTGCCTCAACTAGACATCCCCAAATCTGAAAGTGTTTTAGACTAGGCTTTTGACCTGTCCAAAGCTCATAAGGTGTTTTTGCAACTGCTTAAGTGGATATTCTATTTAGAATGTAAGTTGTTGTCATATTTCAACCTTTCTTCCTCTTGCAAACAATGAGAAATGAGCTCATTTAGAGTCAATTTCTCCTTTTGACAGTTGTAACTAATTTAAATTGGTTAAACTGTGCAGCAAGCGATACCAAAACCATAAGAACAAACAATTCCTCAGAAAGCTCAATCTTAAGTGTCTTAAGTCTTGATGCAACATGGAACATCTCAATAATGTACTCCCCCACGTTTCCTTTCCCATTATACGTCGTAGATATCAAAGAAGTCAAAAGTGATGTCATCTCAACCTTATCAGCTTTGGCAAAACATTTCTCAAGTTCGTCAAGAAATCCATTGGCCTGAGTAATCTTTTTAGATTTTTTGTCCTTAAAGGCTTTAGGAATGTTGCTCTTAATGATCATTAGACTTGCGTGATTTGAACGATCACACCTCTCAAAATCCCTTTTAGCTTCAGGGTTGCATTCTGTAGTGAGAGGTGCAAGTTATTCTTCCCTTAGTGCAAGGTCTATGTCCATGCAACCAAGCAGTTTAAGTGTTTTTTTTCATTCCTTGAAGTTATTCCCAATAAGCATTAGTATAAAATTTATATTACCAGATATTGTGGCAGCAGAAGATGAACTAGCTGAATATAGAAAAAAATAGATAAAGACAAGCTCACATGAATATTTATAAGTAAACAATAAATTGAAAATAGGTTAATCTCATCTCAAGATACCAAACAAAACATTAATATGTAGTCTTTGGACAGTAATATTAATAGTAAGCGATACTCTTATCGTATCAATCAAACATTGACAATAAATTATGTCAAACAATGAATCAATCTTTAGACTTTCTTATTGCTCACATAAATTACCTCATAATTGTCACACATTTATCACCACAGATGTTGTTGACATTCTCCCAAATATTAACTTACCTTTGGGTCAATTAATAAAAGCATGAATCACAAAAGCATATAATCATCTTGATATTTTAAAAATTAATCTACGCAAAAGAGGTCACCTTGGTGGCATCTTGTTTCAACTAATCAATTTAAAATATTAGATATCCTTAATTAAATTCCAATGTCAAAATCTGAATTTATTTGTTTCAAAATATTTCAAATTTAAACCAAAATAATTTTTATAAAAGTAAATCCCATCTCAAGATATCGTACACTCAATTGATATTTCATCTTTGGACAAAAATATCAACTTGTAAGTGATATCTTATTATAGTAATCAAAGACTGACAATAAAAATATGTTGAACAATAAATCTTCCTTTGGGCCGATTTATTGCTCACGTGTAAAACCGAATAATCGTCACATGTTTACTACCACTATTGTACGTGTAATTTTGTTAAATATTAAATTCCTTTGGGTCAATCAATACGAACGTAACCTAAGTTACATGCAGACAACCTTTAAGTTATTGTAATATATATAAACTTACCAATAGTAAAATTTAATATTTCCATAACAATCAAAGTTTAAAACTAAAATTTCTGATTGTGTTGTGTTTATGGAAATAACCAAAATAAAAGTCTAAATGACACCATCAGAAACCAAAAAACCTTATTCTTTAACTATTAACTGAATCATTTATACTGTTATAGTTTTTAAGAATATTAATTGAATCATTTATCTAGCATCCATTAAAGTTGCACTACACCAAAATAGGCTTTTAGCGGCACTTTTTGCGGCGTTTGGAATAAACGCGCCACAAAAAATCGAGCATTAGCGGCGATTTAGCCAAAGCGCCGCTAAAGGTAGAGCATCAGCAGCGATTTTCCGGAAGCGCCGCTAAAAATAGGAATTAGCGGCGTTTTATATAAAGCGCCACAAAAAACCTAAGACCAACGACGTCGTTTTTGAGATTTTTTAAACCTTTAGCGGCGTTTTATCTAGCGACGCTAATGCTCGGATCTTTAGCGGCGTTTTCTATAAGCGCCGCTATTGCTCAGTATTTAGCGGCGTTGTAATCCTAGCGCCGCTAATTCTCGCCTTTAGGCGGCGTTTTTATGTAAGCCGGTAATGGTCGGATCTTTAGCGGCGTTTTAATCGGCGCCACTAATTCTCTTGTCTTCACGGCGTTTGTAGCTAAGCGCTAATGCATTACCTTTAGCGGCGTTTTTGCAAAAGCGCGCTAATAGTAACAAAATCTTATAAGTTGAAGTAATTAATATTTTGTTCTATTTATTATAATAGTGGTACAATTTTACATTTAAATTATAATTAACAAATAATATTGATTAATACAAAAGTTTTTATTAAAGAGAAGTCGTATATATATAACAACTAACTATTTATTACTAATTTTCAATTACAGTTGATTTAAACTACTTTACGAGAGAAAATATATTAAATTATGAATAAAATAAAATATAATAAAACTTAAATTGTTGTATTGTAAAGAATAAATTAAAAATAGAATTAACTTTTATAAGAGTAATAAATTTTGGTAGTATTAAGTTCGACTAAATAAATCAAAGGAATTAATATAAAATTAAACACCAATTTATACAAAATATATATATTTTAACAATTAATTTATACAAAATAAATCAAAGGAAATTTTTTTATGGACGGTATTTTAAGGAGTACTACGGGGTATAGATTTAAGGTTTGGGATTTAAGGTTAATTTAGGGGTTAGAGGTTTAAGGGTTTGAGATTTAGGGTTTCAATTATCGGTCATGTTAGGGTTTAATTTAGATTTGTTTTTGATTATTTTTTATGGTAAATATATACGTTCTTATATATTTGTAAAATATATATTCCAGAATAAATTTAATATATTGAATATTATAATAGGTAGATCATGATCACTTTATGCATGTCGATTGATAATTTATAATTTGAGATTTGTTAAATGATACAATTAATTATCTTGTATATATTTAAAACATTTAACCCTAAGCATTTGATTTTTCTAATTCTTTTAAATATTACTTAAAATTTTAATAATTCTTTATGTAAAATTTTTATGAAAGATTCAATAATAATTGAATATAAAAAATATATGAGCTTTAGCGGCGTTTTCAAAAAAAACGCCGCTACTACGATAAAATTTCCCAAAACGCTACCGTTTGGGTAGAAAAATTTAATTTTAGTGGCGTTTTCAAAAAAACGCAAAAAGGTAGATATTACCGCGTTTTGATAAAAACGCATAAATTGTGAATTTGAATTGATCTCATTCAATTAATTAAAATATATGCATATATATCGTCCTAAGTCGCTATCATTCCTTTTGTTATCACTTCATCAATATTTAAGAAAAATGCCATATATATAGTTGTTCGTCCTTCTTGTTTTCATTTATATATCTATTTGAGAAATTAAGAATATAATAAATTTGTTAATTAGAGAAATTTATTCAATATTTATCAATAAAATAAAATATTAAAAATTCCATACTTTATATAAAAATAAATTTTATAAAGAATAATATTGTTTATTGCTACTTAATACAAAATTTTAACTATTAATTATTGTTTAATCGATTTCAACTGCTTTTTATGATTATTAAAGATTTAGGAATTTTTGGAAGGTATATATATAGGGGTATATATGATTATTAGGGTTTGGGATATAAGGTTTAGGGGTTAGGGTCGTGGATTTAGGGGTTAGGAGTTAGGGGTTAGGAATTTGGGGTCTAGGAGATTTAGGGGTTAGGGGTTAGGGATTTAGGGTTTAGGGTGTCAATTAATGGTACTACTCAAGTTAGGGATCATTTATAATTTTATCGATAGTTTTAAACATTACTTAAAATTTTAATAATTAATTAATTAAAATTCTAATGAAACATAGAAGAAAGAAAGAAACAAATAATACTAAGTAAAAGATGTGAGATTTAGCGGCGTTTAGAGCAAAAAGCATAAAAGTTATTAATAATTTGGTAAAAGCGGTGTAGTTTTGGTGAGAATTTAACGCGTCATTAATTAAGGGCAAAAAACGCCATTGAAGTTGGGTATTAGAGGCGCTAGGAAGAAAACGCCGTAAAGTTGCTGTGTAGTTTAATCAAAATGTTGTCGTTTTCTATTGCATATTAACGTCATTGCGGCGTTTTATTAGTAAACGCCGCAATTTGTAATTATATATTGTGTTTTTTAAATATGAATTAAAAAAAACAATTTTTAAAAATTCCTAAAAAACGGTGCCGTTTCAGTAGAAGAATTTAATTTGTTAGTGGCGTTTTTGTAAATAACGCCAGAAAAATGGGCATTAGCGGCGTTTTAATCGTAAACGCCGCAAAAATTTATGAATAGTTTGGGCAAAACGATGTAGTTTTTGTTCGGGAATTTACTGGCTTTTGCGGCGCAATTGTAAAAGCGCCAGTAAAGGTATGTTTTAGCGGCGCTACGCGAAAGCGCCGCAAATTTGCTTTCCAGTTTTAAGAAAACGCTGTCGTTTATCTACCACATTAACGTTATTAGTGGCGCTATATTACAAACGCCGCAATTGTTCATTCTGTATTTCATCCCAACACTTAGCCGAAAAACGATTTTTGTCCCCAAAAAGGCCCCCCCAACTTTTCCCTAGAAATCGTGAAAAAATACAAAGATTGAAAAAGGTGTAGGAGAACTCAGAATCATCACAAACGAAGCAAGAATATTTAGTCAATCTTCAGAGGATACTATCAAAGCTGCGAAATTTGTGGTTAAAAGGTAAGCGTTTTTTCCTTTCGAAATACTTTGTCTTGATTTAGGGTTTTCGAGCAGTGTAATTTGGGAATTTGGGGTTTAGATTCGGATTTCAATCACCAAGCTACTGGTAGTTTGTTTGGGAAATTTGGGGAATTTGGGGATTTCTGCATGTCTAGGGTTTGAGGATTTCTGCGTGTTTCTCCCTTCATTTTGTTTATTTCATTGTTCGTTTTCTTTAAATTTTTTGTTATGTTTTGTTGACAATAACATTGCTGTGCTTTATGTTTTGTTGGTATTTTATTTATTTAATGATTTATTTTGATTATAAATTTCATTTATTTGGTTAGGATTTTGTTAGAAAAGAAAAAATAAAACCGGTTTTAATCTATGCTACTTGGATTCCAGTGTAAGGATCGAATGCTTGAGTATTTTAAACTAAAATCCCATTCTCATATACCCAAATAGCTTAGAACAGAACTAGACACAACTGAAAATAGAAAATTCAATTTGCTGAATAAATGTTGCAGATGAGTTGAAGTTCACTATTTCTCGCCAACTTAGCCTTCAATGCCTGCAAAAATTGATTACAAAATATATAAGACTCATTTCTGTTATCATGTTGTTCATGAGGTACAGGATCGAGCTTATGTAAAAAAATAAAGCTATGAAATTTTTAAATGTTTAAAATGCGTTTCACACCTGTGGTTTGAGTGCGGAGAAATCGATACCAGTTTTTGCTGCTTAAATTTAAATACCTCGGGATGACTGTTTTTTCTTCAATTTGAACAAAAGGGATCTTGTTTGACATGGAGTCTGTTTTGCGAGATTTTCTAAATGAATATGCAAATAGATGTTCTGCTTTTCTACCTTGTTTTATGATAGCAACATATATTATTTAATAGTACCTACTCATATTTAGTTAAATGTAACTAATTATATCTTGTGGGCTATGAGACTCAATGCTGCAATTTGCCAAAATTGTGATTTGAGATTAGTCAGTAGAAATGACTTAGCTCTTGTCAAATGTTCAAGGTTTGTAAAAGAATGGTTGGTTAGTACTGCTTAATTGAGGCTACTGTCAAATGTTCTTTGATGTGAATTTGAGCTTATATAGTTCATCCGAATCAAAGTTGTGTAATATTTGATATTAATATTTGGTATGAATAATTAAGTGAATTTGATCTGGAAATATTTCATACAGTAAATCAAGAAATATAGAGTCTTGTTCGCATTCTTGTTTATGTATTGTTCGATTGTTGTGATAATTAAAATTCAAATTTAGATTTGTATCTTAATTTAGTTAAATATTCTTTTGTTTCCTTCATTGTTTTTTCTCGCTTAGTTGGTACTAATTTACTTGTCTGTGTTTTTTTTTTTGCGTAAGTTTGCTTCAAGTTGAGGAAATTTGAGGTATTTTTAATATATTTCCCTAGATAGTTTTCTTAAAAAAAAACAGCTCCAAATGTTTAAATTTCTGATTTGGTTATATTTCAACTTTATCGTTTAATTGAGTTGGTTTTTTTTAGTTTTAAAACGGAGTTTAAATTATCATCTTTGCTTTTAAAGCTGTGGGTATCGGTTTTAATTATCATCTTTGCTTTATATGTTGCTAGCTCAATTTAATTTACGTGTAACTTTGCCGCTTATTACAAGTTATGCTAGTTTTAAATATAGTACATGTTATTTTTGTACGTATCATTTACCCATTCGAAAAAATTAGCATAAATTATTAAATTTGATTATGATTCTTAAATCACTTTTTATATTTCAGTAAATGAATAAATTATTGGCGATTAGTTTATTCGGTTTAACGTGAATAAATTATCGATTTTCGATTTTATGTCAATGAATAAATTTATATTACATTACTTACATTACTTACTAAAATATAGTACATTACTTAAATATATAACGTAAAAATTTATAACTTACATTACTTAAATATATTACATTACTTAAACTTTATATATATATATATATATTCAAAATTTAGCTATATGGTATGGATATATAACCTATATTCCAATTTTATTGTCAATAAATTTTATAATTTTGCCAATAATTGTAAATGTTATTTTAAATATTAAAACCTATATTTTAATATATCACCCATATATGGTATGGATATATAACCTATATTTCAATTTTATTAGAAATGAATTTTATAATTTTAAAATAAATGTAAATGTTATTTTTAAATATTAAAACCTATATGTTATTTTTAAATATTAAAACCTATATTTTTAATATATCACCCCATATATGGTATGGATATATATCCTACATTTCAATTTTATTAGAAATGAATTTTATAATTTTAAAATAAATGTAAATGTTATTTTTAAATATTAAAACCTATATGTTATTTTTAAATATTAAAACCTATATTTTAATATATCACCCCATATATGGTATGGATATATATCCTACATTTCAATTTTTAATAACTTACATAATATACAACTTACATAATACACAACTTATATAACTTAAATAGAAACACATAATAATAACTTTGATAACTAACATTATACACAACTTACATAATACATTACTTACTTAACATACATAGCCTACATAACTTACATAATTTACATGTTACATAACTTAAATAACTTACATAATAAATAACTTTGGTAACTAACATTATACACATCTTACATAATTTACATGTTACATAACTTAAATAACTTACATAATACATAACTTTGATAACTCCGATGAAGAGGATGATCCTAATGAGGCGGACTTGTGGAAAAAAGAAGTATTTTTTGAGTTGCCTTATTGGGAGCACCACCTTTACTTACACAATATTGATGTTATGCACATTGAGAAAATGTCTGCGAGAACATTGTGGGTACAATTTTGAACGTCGGGAAAATCAAAAGACAATCTTCGAGTCGACTTGATTTAGTTCGGATGGAATTGACCGATCTTCATCCCATCCACTTTCGAATGGGAAATATCGGTTCTTGCCTTCTATTTTCTCAATGTCCAAGACGGAGAAAGAACTGTTCTGCATGGTGTTGAAGGATATAAAGGTTCCAGATGCCTATGCATCAAATATATCTCGATGTGTTAGTGTTAAAGATCAAAGATTATATTCGCTGAAATCACATGACTATCACATCTTGATGCAAGATTTAATGCCAGTTGCTCTACGATGTTGTATGTCCAAGAAGGTGACGTCTTGTATCATTGAACTATCCAACATAATGAAAGCCATTTGTGGCAAAGTTTTGGATGTTCAAGAACTTCAAAAGGTACAGGATCGAGCCGCTTTGACATTATGCAACATGGAGAAAATCTTCCCACCTTCCTTCTTCACCATTATGGTTCACTTGATAATTCATCTCCCGCACGAAGCAATTCTTAGCGGACCCGTTTTCTATCGATGGATGTATCCCATAGAAAGGTGTTAAAGAAGTATTTTTTAAAATTTCCTTCATTCACCTATATGCCTTTAGTTACAAATTTTGATAATGTTGTATACCGTGTTTAGGTTCCTATCCAAATTAAAGTCTTATTGCCGCAACAAGCGTTATCCAGAAGGATCGATTGCTGAAGGCTACTTGGTAGAGGAATGTATGACCTTCTGTTCAAGATATTTGGAAGATGTTGAAACGAGGTTCAATAGACCAAATAGAAATGCTGGACTCACGGATCATAACTTTGCCGATAATTATTTGTTCCAAAGTTTTGGAGAACCAATCGGTAAAGTTGAAATTACAGAATTAGATGATTTATCGTGGGTGCAAGCACATCGATATGTTCTGTTTCACCACGAAGCAATGGAACCTTTACGCAAGTAAGTTCTAGAAATTTGATAAATATTCAAGATTTAAAAATTGTTTATAGTCTAACAAACTGAACATATTTTTAACATAGTGAGTATAAACAAATATTGAGATCTCGTTCAGCTCTAGAAGAACACAACATCGAGATATCAATAAGTTGTTTACGAAACTTTTCATGAATGGTTAAGCCAAACGGTATGCAATAGGAGCTTCATTGAAAAATAATAATGTTTTGGATTTTACATTTTAATTACTCGGTTTACTTTCCATTCAATAGGTTTGGAGTGGGAAGAATGTCAATGACGGTTAAATGGCTTTCCCAAGGTCCAAATCGGTGGTTAAAAGATATAGTCGTTCCTCATAAACGGATTGATTTCATACAAAATACCGCGAGAGATTGAGGAGAACGCAAAATTGTGGAATAGTGGTTAATTCCTCAATTACAAGTTATGCTAGTGCTAGGGACAATAATCCGTGGAGGAAATGTGGAATATTTTGGACTTCTTCTGACATAATTGAGTTGGATTACTACGGCAAATGGAAAGTTGTCTTATTTCGAGGTGATTGGGCAGATGTTAATACTGCACGTGGAATCAAGCAAGATCAATTTGGTTTCACAATGGTAAACTTCGCCGATTGATTCACACAGGACAACAATTGATTGATGAGTCAGTATGTATTTTCTTCTCAAGTCAAACAAGTTTTTACTCAAAAGACCCAACGATGAGGGTTGGTACGTTGTACTCGTAACATCCCTAGAGACTTGTTTGACATGGGCGGTGGAAGTAGAGATGACATTGACGACGAACACAAACTTTGTCATTTCGAGCGAACTTAAACGAAAACATCCTAGTACTAGTACACAATTTCAATGGGTCCGTCAGATACTGGATGAAGAGATTTACAATTATAATGTAGTAAGCTTTTACGATTATCTAATTACATTTACGAATGATGATATTTCAACTATTTTATATGTGATATTATTGTTCTAATTGTATACTAAGTTTTTAACTAATTTATTTGTATTGCAGATAAAATGCCTAGAAGAAAAGTGCGATCGTACCGCATTGTTCAAGGTACTCCAAACTCGGCGGAAACAAATAGCACTGAACAACAGACTGCTATTGGATCTTCGAATGTTCCGGTTACACCTGAGGAACCTATGGAAGTTCAAAGTAATTTAACATTTAATTTACATGTGTGTTGACTTCTTGTTTGTGTTTTTTTAAATTTCGTATATTACAATACTTTTATTTTTCAGATGAAACTGGTGGGACGCGGAGAGGTCGCGGACGTACGGTACTGAGCGATTTATACGACCTAGATCCAGTCGAGCGTGTCCAAGTATCCAGTAATAGCTTTGGTCAGCCGGTTGGATCAGAAGCTCGCCTTTTAGCAGGATACATGGGCATTCTAGCACGGAATGCAAATATGTTGCCAATTAACTTCGAGTCATGGCATAAAGTGCCCGAGAGTAACAAGAACCAAGCTCTCGATAACATTAAGGTAACAAAACGTGTATGTCATTTATAATACTTGGGTTTAAGTTTCGTTTACATTTACTTTCTTAAGTTGTGTTTTTTGTAGGCGAGATTTGCTTTAGAGGTCTCCGATGCTTATGTAAAGAAGGCATTGGGAAAAAGATGGAGAGACCATAAGAGCACTTTAAAGAAAGACTATTTTAAGACAAAACAACACTCGACGAGAGATTACAAAATGTCCCACGGAATCTTTGAGGTACCGATGGGAAGAGGTCGTTAGATTTTGGACTTGAAGAAAGGAGAGGTATGTGTAACTTATAAAATTTTGTAATTATTTTGGTGTATAGTATTTCCTAATTAACATACTAATAATTTCATAATGTAGGATCGTGAAGAAGTTGGAAAAAAAAGTAGGCAGCAACAAAAATTCACTCACACAGCTGGGTCGAAAAGTTTTGCATGTGTAGCTCATGCAGAGGTATTTTCAATTTTTTAATATTGGCAGATATTTATTACTTACATTAATATTTTTACTATTGCATTGTAGGAACTATCGTCCGGTCAAAAAGTTGGACGCCTTCAACTTTTTGACATTACACATAGGAAGAAAGATGGAAACCCTATGACTCCTGAAGCTGCAGAAATTATGGTACGTTTGCTTAATAAAATTTCACTTGTTTTAATTATTTATAGTGTTTATTTTCTAATGATTTATTTCATTTATTGTAATGCAAATATTGTTAAGTTATGTTGCATTGGGTTTTTAATATATATTATGCTTCCTAACTATTTGATTTATTTTTAGGAAAAATTAAAGGATAAAAAGGCGGAGTACGAAGCGATTGTTTCCAGTGATAGTTCTGTTCATATTGACGACATTGATAACCGGATGATCACTGAAGTTTTGGGTCCTGAAAGGTATGGTCGGGTTCGATTTCAAGGATCTTTTGTTAACCCATCCCAATATTTTGGATCTAGCTCGCAACAATATATGCCTTGAAGTCGAAATGGCCGAGGTTCAGAGGTTAAGAGACCGGATGGCTCGGATGCAAGCGACAACAATCGAAAGATTACACAACTTAAAGCAGAGGCAACATCGAGAGAAGCCGAGGTTCAAAAGATATGAAGAACTCCGGCTACAACTTAAAGCAGATCAAGAATGAGAGAAGCCGAGGTTCAACGAAGTATGAAGAACTCCAAAGAATGACTTAGAGCAGAATCTGCGGCAAGAGAAGCAGAGGCGGCGAGAGAAATCAAAGGCAAATGAGGGAAGCAGAGGCTAAAGCGAGGAAGTAGAGGCTGCGGTGAGGGAAGCGAGCGTCAAAAGTTCGATGAACTCCAACAGCAGCTTTGAGTATGATGAAGATGTTTCAAGAATCATAACCGCCGTAGTCTTAGATTACCGTGTAAATATACTTCAATTTTGACTTTTAATTATCATTTTAACTTTTAACATTTTGTAAGAATAATACTGAATTTTATTTTATTTATTGATATTTATTATATTATTTGTTTAATATATAGATTTATTGCTTTTGGTGGTTTAGATATGATTTCTTGATTTGTTTTTACAGAGGGTGAAAATATAAAAAATTTATTTTACAAATCGCCAAATTTAGTGGCGTTTTTAAAAAACGCCACTAAAGGTGTTTTGCCTTTAGTGGCGTTTTTGGTCAAAGCGCCGCTAAAGATTAGGTCTTTTGCGCGTTTGTGGAAAAGGCGCCACTAAAGATCATGGTCTTTAGCGGCGTTTGTAATGAAAGCGCTAAAGATTAGGTTCTTTAGTGGCGTTTGCTTTCGAGGCGCCGCTAAAGACCCCTGATCTTTAGCGGCGCTTATCCCAAAAACGCCGCTAAAGATCAGGGTCTTTAGCGGCGCTTCTACTAAAGCACCGCTAAAGGTCTTATTCTTCAGCGGCGTTTGTGCTAGAAGCGCCGCTAGAGACCAACACCTTTAGCGGCGTTTATTTCCGAAAACGCCGCTAAAATTAGCGGCGCATTCATTAGCGGCATCTGTTGCGGCGCTTTCCAAAGCGCCGCTAAAAGTATCTGTTAAAGGCCTAAAAAAGCGCCGCTAAAGGCCTGTTTTGGTGTAGTGTTGTAACTTTAATCTCATAATAAAAATAATTGTGACATAAAGTTCAAAACTTGACTACCTTCAAATCATACCATTACATAAACCGTACACTTAATCAAACAATAAAGTTTAATACACAAATGTAATTCATGCATTCAACCAATCAAAACATGCATAAATCGAAACATATATATAAATAAAGCAAACAGCGAGGTTGATATCATCAATTTTGGTTTTTAACCAAACTATGTACACTAAATTAACAACCAAATACGTACTTCTAATACCATGGCTGTTCATGGAAAAGTTTGTATAGTCCTTTCATCGTCAAACTTTGTAAAACAATTTTGATTGGTTTTGCCAAATATTGGATAATTGAATTAAAACAAATTGGTTTGACCTAAATCAAAAGAATCGTAAAGCTAGTATATGTAGTCAATTATAATTATCACAAAAATCATAAAAATATCACTGACTTCTCTAATAATAAATAAACGTGCATTCAAATTCAACCTCGTAGAATTTGAACCACTCAAATCCATAATCTTTCTTATTTATTAATTATTGGCATCATGAACAAGAAACCAAAGCAATCGTTAGAAAAGTAATGGTTCAAATATATTAGAATTCATATTGAATTCAATCGCGAAGCTTCAATTCTGAATTTAAGCATGTTGAGTTTCAATTGAAGCATGAAAATCAAAATCACCAAAAATAAAAATAAAATAAAATATAAACATTAAAATTTTGAACCCAGATGAAATGCTTGAAACAACGAATTTATAATTTAAACTCATAAAAGTTAAAAATAAATAAATCAACCCAAAAATAATAAAAATCAATTAGTTCTCAATGATTCAACATAACGAGGCTCTAATAGCACTTGTTAGAACCGTAAAAATATTTGATATAAAACTTAACAAATCATAAACTAGGATTTGTCATGTCAAATCATCAAGAATAAATCATGAATAAAATTATATGCGAAGCTTACCTTAATTCATCGATTTCTTGAAATCTATGGATATTACAGTTTTAATAGTCTAAATTAGCACATAAATAATTTAGAGAAGGTGATTCTCTTTTCTAAAGATGAGATATTAGAAAAGTTACGTATGTGTAATTTGGGATCATAACCCTAATATATAAATTTTGACATTAACATAATTTCTAATCAGCCCATCATTAATTAAAAACTAGTTATTAGAGTATCTACATATATTTGACTCATACTTTATTTAATAACTGAAGCTCAATAAACCATAACGAAATTAAATCACTTTTAATTTGGGCTAATCTTTTATGATAATAAATAATAACATATAATTACTCTTATTATATATGTGATGTTCATGTTTTCAACAATCCAAGCTTTCAGTTCATGTCTATATTCTTATCTTGATATATTTGGGCGAACTTTACATTATTTTTGAAAATGCCTACAGTAAATTTTCTTCTTTTAGCATGAATTAAGGCTTCTCGAATCAGAAATAGAGATGGTTGCTGCAAATCTTGATATTCCACTGTCCTCACAAAAGAAAACAATACTTCCTTGATTTGGTCCATCAATACGCAAGCTATGCCAGTTTCAGCTTGACCTCTTCTCATTGCAAAAATTCCAAAACAGTAGTATTTTATATTATCATTGCTAACTAACCGTGTATTATTCCACGTAAAATTTCTCCTGATTCCCATTTTCTGAGCATATGAGTTGAAAGCTTTTTGCCAAGTGTTGCTTAGGACTCTTTCTCTATTGATCGTTGCTTCCGTCCTTGCTTCCTTCCCTTGAAAACAACATTCATTCCTTTGTAGCCATATATTCAATAAAATGCTGATGAAATCAAATAAAAATATTTATATTTAAGTTTAATTAAAAGTATTAAATATTAATTTTTTATATTAAGTTTAATTCAAATCTATGGATTGATGTAGATGGAGCTCGAGTAAGAAAAATAAAATATTTTAAAACAATGAATGTATGTCCTACCGAACTATCTTTTTACTACATCCAAGGAAAAAAGGACCCTTTTACTAAACAATTCCAATGGCGTGGTTATGGCACAAACATGTTCAAATTGAATATGTTTGCAAATACAAATTATGAATTGAGTTTGAAGTACAATTTTGAATATGTAATGCTAGGTTCAAATTATTACAAAATTTGTTTAAATTAAAGGGTCCATAAAGTTGCAATATTTTTGCAGCAACTTTTTTTGAATGTTGTTATGAGATATCAAAAATAAAACCTTTATATATATTGGCATGTGAATGTAAGGATTGCATATGTTTCCTTCATCATAAAATAAGGGTCACATGGAAACATGAGCAGCTGAGAATCAATGGAATAATAAATAAACTTGGGAGAAAATGTAAACAATATAATATTTGTACAAAGCCACTTTTAAAGCATCTCAAGTCCCAAAAATAATTATTTGATTTTAATATATATATATATTAGTTATTTAAATTCAAAAATTTATAAAATGATTTCTAATTTATTCTAAAGATTTTATTTAATCACTAAATTATTCGAGAGTTTTTATTTAAGTCACTAAGTTGTTAATTTTTTTTTCTTTTTTAAAGGTTAGCTTGCAAGCTCTAAGAAATGATTTGACAATTGGTACAGTAGATCAGTACCCATAAACAAGTAGAAGAACATACATTAGATTCAAGTGAATTAGATAGTCTACGTCGAAAGTCAAAGAAGAAAGTTGTTTGAAATTTGGTTCTTAAATTTGTGATATTATCATTAAAAAAACTGAACTATAGAAAGAGGACTTTCAATTGATGCATGCGGTGAAAAAAAAATCATACAATAATAAATTTAATAACTCAATGATTTAAATAAAATTTTTTAAATAATTTAATGATCATTTTATAACTTTTTAAAATAAATTATCAAAACATATATACAATAATGATTTAGTAACTTGAGTGTAGTTTATATGTATGTGTATGTAGTAGTTATAGTAGTTATTTTCCTTTGTAATCTTCCATTTGACTTTGTGATTCCTTATTTGACTAATGAGAATCCACTACTTATTAATTATTGATATATTATTTCCTATAATAAGATACCTCTCTTACATTAAATATTCCCTTTAAATCCAACGGCAAAACTTAAAATAATTGCCATCTATAAATTATTTGTCTGCTTGGGATTTGGCAGTCTGTATCGTGATTTTGTTTTCGAAATTTCCGTTTTCATTTATAATCTAAACCTGGTTTTATTAAAAAAACATATATTACTACAAGTTAAATTTCTTATATGAACATAAATATATATAAATATTTTTATTAGCCACAAAAAAAATATTAAACTCATTTAAAAGGGCTATGATTAAACCTAAAAGAAGCCGCAGGTAATGTAAATCAACTGGAGATCATTATTAGTCTTCAATTTTGGTCAAAATTTGGGTGGTTTCCCAACCAGCATACCAATCATTTGTGTTGTTTGAATATAAGAGAATTATTTGATAATTATTTAGCAATTTTCAATTTAATGAGAAACTTAATGCATGTTTTTTCTTTTCTTCATTTCCTCATAAAAGAATCTCAGCTAGAAGAAGCAAAAATTAATGTTAAGAAACTCAGAAGAAATTAATTAACTAATTAATTTGAAGAGTGCAATCAAAACAATGATGCAAGTCTCTAATATTTTATAAAGTTTTGTTAATATTGTGAATTTTTATAGTATTATATTAGAACTGAGGGAATTAATTAGAAAGATAATAGAATGAGTTCAATAGATGTCTTATTCATCCTCTCTCTTTATTTTCAAATATATGCTATAATATAACTATATGCTATTTATTTTAATTATTTTCAGTTACATCCATAATGGTTCATCATTTCTATTACTTATTTTTAATTTAATTTATAATCTATCCATAATCTAGAATCTATCTATCTATAATATATATAAATACAAGTTTTTAAATTAATGAGAATCTTCATTATTTTCTATCATATTATTAACTTCATATTTAAAAATAATTATAATATTTAATTTATAATTATTAATTAAAAAGTTGAAATAAAATTGACATTGTGATAATTATACATTTAAAAATAACTAGAATTTAAATTACGATTATTAGTTAAAATTTTATTCTAATTTTAAAATAGAACTATTAATTAATTAAAACTTTAAGTAAAATAAAAGGGTAAACTACTCTCATGGTCACTTTTGCTTACCTCAGGTTGCATTTTAGTCACTTATTTTTGAAATGTTATATTTTAGTTACATTATTGTGTCGTAACATTTTAGCCATTGAGCTGTTAACCGCCGTTAACAGTGTAACGGTAAGCTGATGTGGCACGTTAAATCATCATTTCAAATAAAAATTTTAGGTTAAATTATACAATTGGTCCCTATATTTTTTTTCATTTTGAGCAATTTAGTTTTTTTTTCGTTTATGTTCTTTAAACTTTTTTTTCTTTTTTTTTCATTCTCTTCTGCTTCTCACTCTATTTTCCTACCTTCTCTATTTCTTTTAACATATCAAGAAGTCAAATTAACAATGAAGAAAGAAGCAATAAGTTAAAAGACATCATTGCCCATAACCAAAACCCATAAACTCATACCATCTGCTCACAATCAAAACCAGCTACAACGACCCATCATCTTCATTTCATCCACTAACACCTTCACCACTACCATCACCTCCTTTCGAAGACATCTCGAAAAATCCCCAACTTTTGGACTACCCAAGATCGAATCTTTGCCACTAGTCACTAGGACAGCTCGATTTTTTAATATGTGCTCCCCTATCACTAGTCATTGTCTAATCTTTGACTCTCTGTGATTTTTTTGGGGCTTATTAATTGTTGTTTACTTGGACTCTTGATTGATTTGAACGTGGGTTTATTTGGTGAGTGGATGATATTGTTGAGTTTGTCATGAATGAGGTCATGGTAGTGGTGAAGGTGTGAGTGGATGAAATGACTATGATAGGTGGTGGTGGAGGGTTTTGATAGTTAGCAGATGGTATGGGTTTATGAGTTTTTATGGCTTTTGACTTACTACTTCTTTCTTCACTGCCAATTTGATTTCTTGATACGTTAGAAGAAATGGAGACGGTACGAAAATGGAGGGAAAATGTTGAGTATTACTCATATTTCAATCAAATTTGAGAGATAATCTCTCAACTAAACTCTGTTTATTTGTTTCAGTCAAACTTTGATTAGTCTAGATTATTTTATTATTATATGACCTACGAATTTAGCCTATAAACAAACTCTTTTACAACCTTAAAAAATGACCTATTAAAAGATTAGAACTCATTACACTTTTGGAGAATTTTGTGTTTACGTTTTGAGGGTTTTTTATTTTCAGGTTTCGAGGTTTAGTTTTTATCTTTATCTTTTGTACTCTTCGCTCTTTTTCCATTACAGTAAAATTATCTTTTCCCGTCGTTTTTATCCTCATTAGAGGGGTTTTTCTATGTTAAATTTGTGTGTTCAATTTCTCAATTTATTCCACTACTTTTTACTTGTTCGTTGCTTAATCGGGTCGACCCCCAACAAGTAGTATCAGAGCTAGTTCAATTTTTGTAGATTAGTCCATACAAAGATGGCAGCAACAAGCTTTGACATTGAGAAGTTAGATGGTGTTACAAATTTCAATCTTTGGCAAGGTCGAATGATGGCAATTGTAGTTCTGACCGACTTGAAAAAATGTCATTACTAGGAGAAAGACTGGTAATCTAGATCAAACATAATGGGAAGAGCTTGATGAAAAGGCCCTGTCTACAATCTAGATGTCCCTTGTGAATAGGGTATTGCAGGATGTATTGATGGAGAAAACCTCATCCGCCTTATGGAAAAGGTTAGAAACTATTTATGCGACTAAGTCTTCAGCTAACCGTTTAGTGTTGAAACAATGTCTATTTACATTTCACATAAATGAAGGTGAGCTTCTTAGAGATCATATTAGTCAATTTATTACACTTTTGAATGATTTAAAGACTATTGAGGTTAAGAATGATGATGAAGATCAGGCTATGCTATTATTGTGCTCTTTACCCTCTTGATATAAGTCTTTCAAGGAGACCCTGATTTATAGCAGGGACAAACTCTCGTTCGAGGATCTGAAGGGTCATTTGTTAAGTAAAGACAAAATAAACAATAAGTTTGGTTCGGATAGCAAGTTAGATAGGCAAACTTCCGTTTTGGCAGTATCAAAGAAGTGAGACAAAAGGTGTCGCTATTGAAAGAAGTTAGGTCACGTCAAAGCAAATTGTTATAAACTGTGAAATAAAAGGGTTGCTGAGAGTAATGAGGAAAATGTAACTAGTGCTAATTAGTGTCAACAAGTGATAGCTCCGACCTTACATCTAAATGGATCCTAGATTAGGGATGTTCTTTTCACATGTGTCCCAACAGAGAATGGTTCTCCACATACAGTTCGATTGAAGGTAGAGTTGTGCGCATAGGAAATGATTCATCCAGTAAGGTAATCGATATTGGTACTTTTAATATTAGGATGCACGATGGGATGACTATGAGACTCTCAGATGTTAGGTATGTACATGATTTACAAAAGAATCTCATCTCCTTGAGTATTTTAAACTCAAAAGGTTGTAGAATCAACATCGAGTGGAATGCATTAAGGTGTCTCGTAGGGCTCTCAGTTTGTTAAAAGGTAAAATGACTGACAATCTTTATATTCTGGACGAGTTTTTAGTGACCAGTGAAACAAGACGTCCCTCGTTCGTTACGAATTCAAAGTCAACTCGTTTGGAGCGGAGGCAACTTGGTCATAGGAGGGAAAAATGTATGACCGTTTCGTTGGAGAGAGGTTTTCTTTTGGATAAAAGTTTTGAAAAATTAGGGCACTGTGCTCATGAAAAACAGAACTGGGCTAGTTTTGATTTGGTAATGCACAAGTTGAAGGCTAGAAGTCCTCCAGCTACTAAGCATAGATTCGACTCAATTAATCCCTACATAGTTCAAGATAGACCCATGGCGAACTTTGGCAAAGATGGCATTGTGGACATACGAGTCATGTTGGAGACTTTTTGAGCATGACTCATATTTCAGTCAAATTTAAGAGATAATCTCCCAGCTAAACTCTGTTTATTTGTTTTAGTCGAACTCTGATTAGTCTAGATTATTTTATTATTATTTGACCTACGAATTTAGCCTATAACTAGACTTTTTTACAACCTTAGAAAATACACCCATTAAAAGATTAGAACTCATAACACTTTTGGAGAATTTTTTACGTTTTGAGGGTTCTTTGTTTTCAGGTTTCAGGGTTTAGATTTTATCTCCATCTTTTGTACCGTTCATTCTTTTGCCATTATAGTAAATTATCTTTGCTCGTGGTTTTTTATCCTCTTTAGAGGGGCTTTTACAGGTTAAATTTGTGTGTCCAATTTCTCAATTTGTTCCATTATTTTTTACTTGTTCGTTTCTTAATTCGGTCGATCTCCAGCAAAAAAGAATGGAAAATAAAGAAAAAAAAGATTTAAAAGAACATAAAATGAAAAAATTAAATTGCTCAAAACGAAAAAATAGGAGGACCCATTGTATAATTTAACCTAATTTTTTTTTTTTGAAATGATGATTTAACGTGACACGTTAGCTTACCGCTACACCATTAGCAACAATTAACTGCTCAGTGATTAAAGTGACTAAAACGTAATATTTTTAAACATAACTGACTAAAATGTAACCTGAGGTAAACAAAAGTGAGCATGGGTGTAGTTTACCCTAAAAAAGGAAAAAAAAGTTGTGACACTTATAATTATGATTAATTTGCAATTATTAGATAAAAAAATTTTACGTAAACAAAACTTTTATTCATTTCATAGATGTAGAATAAAGTTATTACTTTAATAGAATTCTAAGCGTATTAATTATCACTTAATTAATATTAGATTTAATTATGTTAATTTGTTATTATTTTGAATAATGTTACTTTGCATTAATTACATAAAGTAAGACTATATTTCATGTTGAATATGTTAAAATGCTTTAATTATTATTTAAAATTTTTTATTATAATATTTGAATTGATAAGCTAGTATATTTAAATTATATTCAATAATTCAAATAAAATATATTACTTTATACTTATTATGCAATAACAAATAAAATATTTAAGAATTAATTAAATATTAAATGCGTAAAATTACATGCAACGCATGTGACATTAGAAGCTAATACTAAATAAAAAATGAGTTTAGAGAAACTTTTAAATCAATGAAAATAACCTTTAATGTTTATTTAATTACAATACTGTAACACCCCAAACCCGACCCAGACTTTATGGTCGGATTAGCGATGTCACATGATAGGGTGTTTGAAAATCGTGTCGTCGCGTTAAAACCATTTCCATTGAATTCCTTATCTTAATATCTTATTAGTTCCAAAATTGTGTTGCTTATTCAATCGATAGTTTCAAAATGTTATTCGTTTGCAGAAGCTTTTAAAACAGATTAAACAATCGTGCGTTTAGGAAAAACATTTGTTTCTTTTGAAAACCAAGGTTTCCTACTACTAGCAGTTGTAATCCATAAGGTAAAGATAATTAAAACCCAAAACCAAAGTCCGAAAGTCCAATTACAACCCAAAAACTTGGCCAGTAAAAATAGAATAGAAATAAAACCAATTATCGTAAATATGAGTTAAAAATCACGAAAGTCCAAAACCATGGCCACCGCTGAGTCCTCTGCCGCACCAATCCGTCTAGATCTGGGGATTACCTGTGCACATTTAAACAAAAGGGGTGAGTTTATGAAAACTCAGTGTGTAATCCCACAAAAAACAAACAATAGTAAATCACAGTGCACAGTTAAAGCAGTCCTGGGCCTAAGCCCTTTTTCAAAATCAGTAATAGTTAGGGCCTTAACCCATCTCAGTACAGTATCAAATATGCAGTAGGGCCTTAGCCCATCATAGTATCAGTAGCAGTCATGCAGTATTCAGGAACAAAGTCCTGCCCAACCAGCCTCTATACACCATCTCCGTCCAACCCTACACTCCATGTGGGGATCAAATCAACCCACCCATCCCTACACTCTAGGTAGTACCGAATATGGCAAAAAACAGTAATTTGCAGCTGAGCTGCCAGTATGTTAGGCTTAAGAGCCTGTCAGTATACTTCCTCCAAATATATTTAACCCAACTCCATGCAATGCAATATACAAGTCATGACATGCTATCTCAGGACATCAATACATATAACCAGTTCAGTATACAAGCATACTATCATCATGCTCAACACATATATAAATCAAACAATCAGTTCATACAATTAGGGGTCTAAGTGATGCTTACCGACCCTACAGTAGGTTCATAGTCAACTTGGGCAACCCGTGCAACCTTAGCAATCAATTCAGTGAAAATGGGCTCAAAGGTCCATGTGGTCTGCTCGTGTAGGCCCACACGCTCGTGTGGCCCACTCGGCCCAAATTGGCCTTGGCCGCGTGGTCCATTTTTAATGTAACCCGTGCTAGCTTAATATTCATATATATTTTCACTATTTACGTATATGTTCCTTCAAAGTTGTCTACTTGAGTCACTGTTATTAAATTATTTATATCTTGAGCTACAAAATTACAAATTAAGGTCTGCTTGATGTCTTTGAAACTAGACTCAAATTTCTTTCTACCATAAAATTTTCAGAATTTTTGATTCAGCCAATAAGTACAGTAAAATCTTCAATCTTACCCCTATTCTGCTCTCTGACAGCTTCGACATTTCTTTGCTAAAAATTAATTATCTCTTAGTAAAAAATTTGGATAATATTACCATTTATTTCTATTGAAAATAGACTCATTAATAATTTAAACATGTAAATTTTAACCTTGAATTATATTTCTCCAATTTTTATGATTTTCCAAAGTCAAAATAGAGGAACCTGAATTCATTCTAACCTTGTCTCACAAAACTTATTATATCTCACGATTTACAATTCCATTACTCACACCGTTTCTTCTATGAGAAACTAGGCTGAATAAGACTTAATTCCATATTTTTTTCATTCTCTAATTCGATTTCCACAATTTATGGTGATTTAGTGCTGTCCAAAAAGCAACCAATTTCAGCTTTTCGCCAAATCTCATTTTCTGAGTTTCGGGTACACACCTAGTTTTGTTTGATGCTAAAACAGTCCCTGAGCACTCCAAAGCCTATTATTTATCAAATAACACTAATTTAATCTCAGATAACGTGATCCCAAATCGAACTCGTATCAATGTTTTAACCCATAAACGACTAAACATTACCTTCAACCGATGAACAGTAATTACCACACAAACTAAGACTCTGATTGGTGATTATGAGCCCTTGAATCCTCCCCTAATTGGCATAAACAAAACACTTCAGAAGAAAGTCAACAAACGAAGACAAATCACTTATCTAAAACTTATCAAATGATTGCAGACAAACGTGGAGCGACACGAGACAGAGTGGGATTTTGGGTGAAAGAGAGCAAAAATTCGACAGCAATGAAGAGAAAATCAACAAGAGGGTGGAGGGATTTTGGGGAAAGTAAAAAGAAGAAGAAGAAGAAAAGATGAACAGAATATTTGATAACCACCCGAATCCATTATTTCTCTCTATGAAACTCCCCACTAAATCCACTACTCAGATTTTTAGTACATTTCAAACTCTCCTGGACGTACGAGCAAAAATAATGCCCACGCCAATATTCAAACAGAAGACCTCCTTCACACCATCACTCCACTTATCCACCAGACCAACAAGTCCATTATGTTAATTATTTGCCAACTTTTACTTAAAAGCCTAATGCCAAAATTTGACCAAATCCTGGCTTAAACTTGGAACCTCCTAAACACACCCAGAACACATAACCACTAAAACAGATAGATGTTTTGTGTTATACATTCACAATACCCAAAATTAAAATTTTGGGGCGTTACAAATACTAACATTAATTAAATAAATTTATTTTTAATAATCGAGTTTTTATTCATTTGCACCAATACCCTTAAGAATAATAGATAAAATCTATTATAAAATAGTAGATAAAATGATATTAATAATATTATTTTTGGTAATAGAGTTTTTATTGGTTTGAACTACGCAGTTAAATATATTAATTATTAGTAATATAATATTATCATTTAATTAGTGTTATAGTTATATACCAATTAAAATTAAGGTTTATCATTATAAATAGTATTCAACAAAGGGAGATTATTAGCACTAGTAAGTTTGATGTGTCTTAAAATAATGAAGCATTAGTAATGAATTTTAAAGAGGAAATTTCAAGTCATAGTCAAATGACATTGAAAAGAGATGAAATATCATTCAATCAATGATGAGGTAAAATTATAATATTCATTCATCATCATCACACATTTATTTAGTTTATAATACAATATAATACTGATATTATTTTAAACTCACCATTATTTAGTTCTCTCTATCATTGTCTAATGTGAAAACTTCACTTTATAATTTTATGTTCTTATTAATTTTAATTTTCTTTATACTTTTCTTCTTATTAGTATTACAATTATAAATTTATAAAATTTTCAATTTTTATTATTGTTTAAGTAATTTGCAACTCCAAAACAATTAATTGCATTAGCAATTCAATGTTGATCAAAGATGATGATGATAGATAAATAGATAGATAGATAGATTGAAGAAGATTAAGATAGAAGATGATGGCAGGAATGATAGACTGAAGTAGAAAATTAATATAGAAAATTTTAAATATATTTGTAATAATATTAGAATTTATTTTTAAATTGGATTTTATTTTAACTTTTATGGAAGTTGGATTTTAATTTATCTTTAATTGATTCCATTGTTTTTATAATACAATTAGACTATTAATCTCAATAATTACTTCACTTAAGAAAATAAACTATAAGAAATTATATTATGATTTGTAAAGTTTAATTTGATTATATTTATACAATTTGAGTTTTCATTTTAATTAATAACAATGTTATTTAGTTTTAAATTGAAAAAATAAAATGCTAAAATATTTTTTAATACTAAAATTAAAAAATTAAATTAATATTTTAATATTAATTTTAAAAATAAATAGTTAATTTGATAATTTTAATCCATTAAGATCATAATTAATTTTATCTATTATTAGTGTGCACATAAAAATTAAATCAAATTTTAATCTCAATCTTGAAAAATAATTTTATTTCTTGAAATTTAATTTTTAAGATACTTACATAAAATTTAAAAATAGTGTTGTTTTTTTTTTACTTTTATTCAAAATCACAATAAATGTTGAAGTAATTCATCTTTAATTGCACTTTCATTATAATTTAAACTATTCAATTTAATCAAAAATAATATCTTATTATTTTAAATTATTTTATTATTTTATTTACATCAATTTTGTAATGATTGAAATTATAGATCTGAATTATGTTCTCTTTTAAGCATAGTACAAATATGATTTTTTAATATTTTACAAAATAATAAAAATACAAATGTATATATTTATGTGCAACACACATGATATCAAAGGCTAATATATATAAAAGTATAAGTTTGAAGAAATTTTCAAAATGATAAAAATACCATTAATTTTTCACCATATTACAATATTTAATTTCAAAAATATATAATTTAATTTAGAAATATTAGTTAAATGAAGTTGTGCTAAATTTAAAATAAAGTTATTACTTAAATAGAACTCTAAGTATAAAAATAGAAAAAATTGAGATAATTATAATCATAATCTACTTTTTAGTCTTTAGTTAAAAGAATTTGATGTAAAAAATTGAGTTATGATTTTTTTAAATTGTGCTAATTTTATTGATGTAAGATAATTTTATTGATGTAAGTTATAAATCAATTAAAATCTAAGTTTAATTTTATAAATAGGATTCAATAGTTAGACATATTCAATCAAGTAGCATTTAAGAAAAATTACCAATAAACAAATGGAGATTGTTAGCATAAATAATTTAAAATTATATAATAAAAAAAGAATGGAGCATTAAAGCAATGGTTCCTCGAAAAGGCAATATTGAACCATAATTGAACAACAATGGCACTAGACGGTGATAAAAATATTTTAATTGATGATGAGGTACTGTAATATCATTATATTATTCTTTACTTTTTCTTATAAGTTGTTTTATACCATGTAAAGCAAGCACTATTAAAACCATTTCCTTTTTATCTATTCGCTATTTGTTTGGTGCAAGTGACAATATTTTTTGGATTTGATTTAAAAGAAAGTTAAATTTCATGAATTATATTTTAATCACAATTATTAAATGTTCTTATTAATTTAGTTTAAATATTTTTCCTATTTATCATGAGCTATTATTATAACGGATGTATGTTGCTTAACCTAATTTTTCTAAAAAATTCAAATTAACATTATAGTTTGTTTTCTTATATAGTCTCAAATTTATATATTATTTAAAAATAGTAGAAATTATCATTATCAATGATAGGAAACAAAATTAAAAATATGTTATTGAAAAACTAATTAAAAATTAAACACGTAAAATCACATATGACATTAGAAACTAGTAACATATAAAAACATAAATGTAGAGAATCTTTTAAACTAATATATATTATTGTTTATTATGTTCAAAATTTATAACAATGTAACACCCCTAGCCCCATCCCGACATACAGTGCGAATGAGAGGTGTTATCGAAGCATTTTTAGACTTGTACCAAAAATTTGCTTTTATAAAAATATTCATTTCGCAACATACTAGTGTTCTTTAAATAAAATTGACAGAGTTTAGAATGATTTAAATACTATTAGAAATAACTTTAGGTCATTTAATACATATAGGCACATTACTAAATCATAAAGCGAGTGTTCAAAGCTTATCGACTTAAAACGAGGTCATTCGGGTTGAGAAAAATAAGAGTTTTATCATAGTTTAAAATCTTAAAATTATAAATAAAATCAACAATATAACAACATTTTTAAACGCTTTAAAATCATCTTATAATCATGTAGAAACTTTTTCCAAGTGATCAGAGGTCCCTAGGGTCAAGTATGAGCCTCAAAGGGCTCAAAAATGACCAAAACAGTGTAGTGGCCTTGTCCAGGGGCCAAGGTATCGATACCTAAGGCCTAGGTATTGGTACATGATCAATTATCGTAGCATTTTAGCTAATTACTTATTCTGGTCTGTACTTATGATAAAGGTACCGGACCCTAGGCCCTTAAAATTAAAAATTTACTCAAAAACACCTTAAAACATATCCAAACACCACCATATCATTTCAATATGTTTTAAAGCATTATAGAACAAAATTTTAACTCTTTCAAGATCATATGCATAACATGAACACATCTAAATTGAAAATAAACATGCCTTTATTAAGACAAATGCAAAAAGATTTTAAAATTGTCATTTAACTTCACAATTATACAATAAATATATGTTATACATGTTAATAACAAAATACTAATGATATTTAAATGTTTAAAATGAAATCTTTAAACTTCAATGATGGTGCAATGCTCCTAAGCTGACACCATGACTTTTCAGTAAGTCTAAAACCTACGAGTTTAAAACAACTAACACGTGAGCTTAGAAAGCTTAGTAAGTACACAAGGATAATCAAACTCATCATATTATGTTTTTAATGTTGAGCCCCTAAGACAAATTATTTTTAGAATTCATTAATTTTAAGTTTAGCCTTTCTATGGATTCTTATCTGATTACCAAATCATGAGGATCTACTTACATGTTAATGATATATTAGTTATTCCTATGATGGATTTTAAACACGTGGCTCTAATGAGCATTAGACCTTACATGTGTTCATATTTCTAACCAAATTCATTTAACTCAATTTCACTTATGGTCATTTTTTCCTTGTGCAAATCATACACAACTTTGTTTATCTAACTGTTGACTTACCTTATATTTCAATTATGTCACAAGTGGTGGGAATATAGTATCATGACATGATAATATTTAACTTAATGTTTATTCAAATTGGTTTCTCTTTTGTTCTAACTCATTAAGCTATTATCCCATACCACCTTAGTGAATGCCTTACAATTATGATTACATTATCAAATTTTAATATGTTTGGTCATAAACACAAGTAAAATAACTCAGATACATGAGACTCCCTCCAGACCACACCAATGAGCACATAAGGCTAGGTATCAAACCACATACCTCCTAACACACCAAGGGGTACCAAAGTGTCAAGCCACCAAAACACACCAAAAAACACCGAAGTGCTAAGCTCGAAGGCAACAAAAAATATCCCTCCAAAGAAACCAAAAAGAACCGATGTGCCAAGCCTGAAGGTGTCAGTATATGCATGCGACTGCATAACACAAAGGCAATAGACAGTCCACATGATATTTGTAAATCCCAAAGGCAACAAAAATCCAGATATAGAACTCTAGGTACACATAATCCCTATTGGCATGCCAATCGTATTCTAACTATTTCACTATGTTTACTAGGACAGTTAAGGTCACAAATAAAATTATTTATTTAAGGCCATTAACACATTTAATTACTCAAACAGAAGCATAATCAAAGTAACAAAGTTTAGAGATCGTTTAAACCATTCTTCTCTAAACACACATATTAGCACATTAAGTGCTTAATACAAATACATTATACAAAATCATCCTAGGCCCTAATTTCACATTCATGATTCTCACTGTCTTTCAAAGGATCATTTATGGCCATTTCTTTCATTTACCAACATTTCCATAACAAAAATTCAAGAAGAGTCTTTATGGCCTTACTTTAAACCAATATTCCAAACTTCATGATTATACATATGTTTCCACAGGTATTAATATGTTGACTCTATCGATACTTAGCAGGAATTGATTAATTCATCTCATTCTTTGCCATTATGACATCATTTACATTTTCAAATTAATAACATAATTCATACTTATCAAATCAACCTTATTAATACTTCCGTGACAACCAAAGTTTCATAATACCTCATTTAGCAACATTTCCATAACAAAAATTCAAGAAGAGTCTTTATGGCCTTACTTTAAACCAATTTTCCAAACTTCATGATTATACATATGTTTCCACAGGTATTAATATGTTGACCCTATCGATAATTAGCAGGAATTGATTAATTCATCTCATTCTTTGCCATTATGACATCATTTGCATTTTCAAATTAATAATATAATTCATACTTATCAAATCAACCTTATTAATACTTCCGTGACAACCAAAGTTTCATAATACCTCATTGATTAATATGCCATCTCACATTCAAGCTTTTAGAAAAACTTTATAATAACTACTTACATCACTTTTAAGCCATGAAATTTACATATGTACATTATCTAATTATTCCATATTTATTACATACATATTACCTATCTCATAAACCTTAATATAGGATATGTAAAAATATCCAAGGTACTTACCTTTTCAATGCTTCATAACATAAAATATTGCTTCCAAAAGCTTTAATATATTCTTAACTAAGCTTAGAAAACCATTCTCAACATTTTCTTTTTCCATACACCAAAATATATCAAAATATCGATATACAATCTTTCCAATCTATCCAATCTTTCTCATAATCATTAAACTCAAATACCATGCTATGAGAGGTAGAAAATTCCATTACTTACCATTTTGAAGCTTTCTCTCACTAGCTTCTACTTTCTCTCTCATGAAATACCTAAACCTAGCTAAAATTTGGTTAAGATGATACAAGAAATGCATTTGGAGGTATTTTTCCAACTGATTTCATTAAAGGTGGGTATTGAGATTTTTGAGAAAAATTGCAAGAAAAAGGCAAGGAAAATGAGAGAAGAAGAAGAAGCCTCCATGGATAGTATTGGTTGACTATAATAAAGCTGATAGAGGGGTTGGTTCTCCATCTTTTTCCTTTAAAAAAATATCCAAGTGGGCTTAAGGCCCAAGTCCATTCATCCAAGTCCAAAGATTTAAAATTGTGTCCCAATTCTTTATCTCATTGGACCAATGGTCCATAATAATTTCATAAATCAAGTATACCATCTAATTCACATTTTGAAAGTAAAATAATTAAGAAATGACCAAAATACCCTTTTGGGGTCAAATTACATCTTTGCCCCATTATGTCTCAAATCATAGTTTCTTTACAAAAAAAAGTTATTAATCAACCTAAATTCCTTTACTCTCATTTAACACTTAATACACATCATTAGGTACTGAAAATTATACTTTTACCCTTTTCTTGGAGAAATAGGAAATTTACAGTTTTATTCTATGTATTATAAAATCTTTCCAATTTGGTCCCAAATGAAATTCTCATCATACAAATACATAATGAAACCTATTTTATGCCTATTAATCAATACTAGCTCTTCATATTTTGGGCAAATTGCACTTTAGTCTTCAAACTTTTGAATGTTGTGATTTGGCTTCATCATGTTTTCACTTCAAAATTCTTTTCATTAATCTACATATTTGAAATCACTTTATTATAATAAGAAATATTATGTCTATTTTTTTCAATTTTCTCAAAAATTCAATATATTTGTTACCAAAATAGTGTCACATGTTTAGTTAAAAATTGTAGGATGCTACAAACACTCATTACCTATCTCGATAATCTGTATGGGCATGTGATTCTATACTGACACTTACAAGCTTTTACAAAATTGGGCTTTTATAACATAACCTCTTCATGGTATATTCTTTTTCTTTAAAGTACGTGGCCACATTTAGAAGATTTAGATGTAATTTGAAGTTATTTTAAGTCATCAAATACTAATAGGGACAAGTCACAAGCACATATCTTAGTGAAAGTCCCAATTTATTTCATTTAGTTAAAAATAATTTGAAGGTTTTAGAACAATTCTAAAATCATTTAAAAATAATTTATGGATGATTAGAGGTGCTTTAGACCCCATAAGTGCTTGGGATAGTTTAAAACAGTGAAGTGGCCACTAATCAGGGGCAATGTATCATTACCTTGGCCCTGTTCTGTTCCAAAATTTGGCCACTAACTTGCAAAGTTCCAATACTTTAAGTCAAATTCACAAAACATTGATGTAGGGGACCAAAATTTCAAGTTTAAAACACTTTGAACACACCCCAAATCACCTCCTAACAAACAATTACAAAGCATACCCATAAGGGCCAATGTAAAACATGCAAATTTAAGGTTATACACATCCCGACTTAACTCATTTTTAAATGTCAGTGTGTTAATTCTTGAAAACCATTTTAGTGCCTCAATAATACACAATTCAACCTCAAGTGGTGTTGGTGATGCAGTGCTCTTTGTTTGAAGTCCCATGCTTCTTAGACAAGTCCTTGACTTACGTGTTTAAAGCCACTAACATGTGACTTTGATGAGCTCAATAAGTACTCTAGGATTTCCTACTGTACCTTATTCCTTTTTTATGTTGATTCTTCTACACCTTTACATTTTATGGCCAATTAAATCTCTTACATAAAGGGTATAAGTGGACTCATAATCGTTAAACTCAAATACCATGCTATGAGAGGTAGAAAATTCCATTACTAACCATTTTGAAGCTTTCTCTTTCTAGCTTCTATTTTCTTTGTCATGAAATACCTAAACCTAGCTAAAATTTGGTTAACATGATACAAGAAATGAGTTTTGAGGTAATTTTTCGAGTTATTTCATTAAAAGTGAGTATTAAGATTTTTGAGAAAAATTACAAGAAAAAGGCAAGAAAAATGAGAGAAGAAGAAGCCTCCATGGATAGAATTGGTTGACTACAATAAGGCTGATGGAAGGGCTGGTTCTCCATCTTTTTCCTTTAAAAAAATTCAAGTGGGCTTAAGGCCCAAGTCCACTCATCCAAGTCCAAATATTTAAAATTTGTGGCTCAATTCTTTATCTCATTAGACCAATGGTCCATAATAATTTCAGAAATCAAGTATACCATCTAATTAACATTTCAAATGTAAAATACTTAAGAAATGACCAAAATACACTTTTGGGTCAAATTATATCTTTGCCCCATTATGCCTCAAATCACAATTTCTTTACAAAAAAAAAAGTTATTAATCAACCTAAATTACATTACTCTCATTTAACACTTAATACACATCATTTGGTACTGAAAATTATACTTTTACCCTTTTCTTGGAATAATTAGAAATTTGTAGTTTTATTCCATGTATTATAAAATCTTTCCAATTTTGTCCCTAATGAAATTCTCATCATACAAATACATATTCAAACATATTTTTATGCCTATTAATCAATACTAGCTCTTCACATTTTGGGCAAATTGCACTTTAGTCTTCAAACTTTTTGAATGTTGTGATTTGGCTGTTGGGAATATTTGGCCAGATTGTGTAAACCACACGGCCAAGGCCATTTTGAGCCATGTGGGCCTAGATGGATTTGGAACATGGGCTTGTGGGCCAAATCTCACTTTTTGACTTTTAAGGTTGCACGGGCCGCCTAAGTAGACCGTGAACCTACTGTAGGGTCGGTATGTTTACCTAGACTCGTAATTGACTAAAATGATTGAAAAGACTGTTATATGCCTATATGAGATAGATATGTATATCTATATAATGAGCATACTAAATACCCTATACTAATTATACATGATATCATGACATGTCTTTATGATGCATTGCATTGGGTGGGGATTGATATTGATTGGAGGAAATATACTGAAAGTCTTCAAGCCTAACTTACTAGCAGCTCAGCTGTAACTACTGTCTAGTGCCGCATTCGGTACTATTTGGAGTGTAGGGTTAGGTGGGTTGATTATATCCCCACATGGAGTGTAGAGTTGGATGGAGATGGAGTGTAGAGGCTGGTTGGGTAGGATTTTATAACTGCATAACTGTCACTGTTACTGTACTGTGATGGGCTAAGGCCCTAATGCTTATTGATACTGAAAAGGGTTTAGGCCCAAACTGAGATTATCTGTTATTGTTTGTTTGTTTGCATGGGGATTACACCCTGAGTTCACGTAAATTCACCCCTTCTATTTAATATGTATAGGTAATCCTTAGACATAGGTGGATCGGTGCAACAGAGGACTCAATGGTGGCCACACGACTTCTTTTTGCTATTTGATACTTATTTACGATTTTAAGTTTTATTTTGGGGTATTTTTCTGTAATAATGGTCTCTCTGGATTTTTACCTAAAATTTGGATTTTATACTTTTTTTGTTTATATCTTCTAGAAATAGGAGAAACTCGAGTTTTCAAAAGAGATGAATGTTTTATCAAAATACCACGTACATGCAAATTATTTTTAAAAAGCTTCCGCAAAGTATAACATTTTAGAAATGAATCATGATTCAAGAATTAATGAAAGATAATAATATGTTCTAAATAGAAAACGGTTTTATCAATGACACGGTTTTCAAACACACTTCCATGTGACATCGCCAGATTCGGCCATAACGTCCAGGTCGGGCTTGGGGTGTTACAACATTGATGTAGGGTACCAAAATTTCAAGTTTAAAACACTTTGAACGCACCCAAAATCACCTCCTAACAAACAATTACAAAGCATATCCATAAGGACCAATGTAAAACATGCAAATTCAAGCTTATACACATCCCGACTTAACTCATTTTCAAATTTCAGTGTGTTAATTCTAGAAAACCATTTTAGTGCCTCAATAATACATAATTCAACATCAGGTGGTGTTGGTGATGCAATACTCTCAATTTGAAGTCTCACGCTTCTTAGACAAGTCCTTGACTTACGTGTTTAAAGCCACTAACATGTGACTTTGATGAGCTCAATAAGTACTCTAGGATTTCCTACTGTACCTTATTCCTTTTCGATGTTGATTTTTCTACACCTTTACATTTTATGGCCAATTAAATCTCTTAGATAAAGGGCATAAGTCCACTTATTCTTGAATTCTTTCTAAGATTCAACCACATAAACATAAGTCCTTTACACTAGTTACGTGCTAATATCATGGTGATTACCACTTACTAACACTTATGTTCATGTGTGTAGAAGTTATTTACATCAAGAATTTCTTAGTACCGTTAATAAATTATGTCTTTACCTCATCATTTCAAGCACATGCTTTCTCCACCAATTAACCATATAATAGTTAGTGAGAAGCTTATTATGCAATACCTCCTTAACATTCCACACATAGTGGTTTAGTGACATTTCTTGATAACATAGTTCTTACCCACTTTAGCTTGTTTACACTTTATTATTCATTATTATCTTCCCTAGCTTATACCATTTTCTCATCCTACTAATGATAGGTCTTATTTATAAATCTTATTAGCACAAAATTTTCAACACTTTGCCCAACTTAGCAAATTAAAGGTTAGATATTAAGGACTAACAACCATTCACACCAAGATAACATGTTGAAGCACCTATGTCCGAAACTATAAGTAATGGATCCATAACACACTAAAGTGCTCCGCCTTGTAGCGTAAACTACAATTAATGACCACATCTTCTAACACACACATACATTCTTTATTAGCGTGCCAATTGTATCCAAGCTATTTGACTAAGTTACTAAGGCATTTCACACTTTTTACCAATTGAATGAATTAAATCTTAAAACATGTTTAAAACGATACTCATATTTATAACAAATTTCATTCATAACATTAAATAAAATTTCAAGTTCTTACTAGCAAATTTCATGCCATTTTCATAATCTTTTCAATGCTTATTTCACATGTGATCTATTTCTCCATTTCATCATTTTATTTATTTATTGTATCGGTTTAAATATAATTTATAAAGGGTCATGTTGAGCTAGCGGTGGGATTGGACTTATATAATTAAGGCTCAAATTATTTGTAATTAAATTCGAATCTATGTCTATTAATTACAACGTATTTATTCAAAGAGTCAATCCACTAAAAGTACCATTATTGAACATTCCCTTATTATATACCGTTACAGAAGCTATATACATGGGCATGTTATCAATTAATGATCATTTGATCACATACAATATCTAAATATCATAAACATAATTAAAAATAAGCCAAACATGCTTAGTTTTCCTTAAAAAGAACCTATTCACCAAAATAACTAGGAAAGTCCAAAATAAGTTTGTCATCCGTGAATGCCTAGGGAAAGTATTTCACAAGAACGCTGCCACCACACACCTCTGGTCACTCGTGTTGCACCTTTTGCCTATGCTAAGGCGTAGGCCTCTAGTGCCGCTCAGTCGCCCTACAATAATTTTGTGCACTGTGTGGAGATTACTACTTTTGCATTGTCACCTGCTAGGTGTATTAGCCAACACGCTCGTGGCTTTGTGCCACTTGCTAGTAACCTAGATGGGTCATGATGCCTCAACCTCTAAACTAGTTCTATTAGGCATTTACAATAGCTTAGCGTGCAAAAGCCCTATTTTTCTGCCTAGTTGTGCCATTGCATCTAACCATTGTTGAGAGTTACTTGTGTCTGTTAAGGCATAATGCTTCAATAGTTGTCATACATTAAGCGTTCGGTTGGAGCACGATCTCCTAACATCCCATCTCATCTCACGCTAGCCATGCGCATTCGGTAATGCTTTGGGCAATTCCGTTAACATCGCCTCACATTGATCACCATCCAGGCGGCTAGTCGTCTTTTGTCTGATTGACACTCTCCATCTAGTTTGGGTTATGGGTTTGCCACTCTTTTTTGGGTTCCACCAAAAAATATTTAAGGTTACACAAAATCCTGGTTCGTTTCCATCTTTTATGACTTTCTAATTTTACAAAAATAAAATAAAAAAATCTTCGCAAGATTAAAGTCCATGATCTAATTAAAAACCTAAAAATACAATCTGGCTAATTTCTAGGAAACACAATTTTTGGAAAAATTACATTACCACATAATATAATATGATATAATATAACCATCCATTCACATAAAATTCCAAAACATGTATATGAATTAAAAATGTCACTTCTAATCAATTTAATTATCAAAAGAGAGAATAAATTACATAATCGGTTTATGCTATAAACATAACATAACATGGCTTTGATACTAATTGTTGGAAAATTTTGGTTTAGAAAATAGATTTGTTGCACAACGAAAAAATATTGTTTTCTAAAATCTAGCCTTTTTTTATTTATATAAATTACTCTTACAAAATTAGTACCTATGTTTTTACAGTAAGCGGTTTGGTCTTCTTTTGACATTTTACCAACATGATCTTCTCTACTATTCTCAAACCCTCAGTATGATTAGAGAGTGGACTCTAAATTCACGAACCAATAACACAATGAAAACTATTAATTATTCAATGGGAAAAGCTAATTCTCTCTATTGGCTAAAAACCTAATACGAGTTCTCACGAAAAATAGAATTTACTTAAGAAAGAAATATTAGTAAATTTTATTATAGTAACTGGTCTCAAGAATGTATATTTAACCTACTCCATAACCTCTACTAATAGAGAAAATCACAAGAATTCTAGTTGAACAAGATACAACATAATAATAATATTATTTTAATAGAAAATACACATAGTCCCACTTTGACTATGATATGAGCACCAAAAACCATGCCTCGAACTAAGGTTTGTTGGGTTTGCCGCCCATCTAATATCAGATTGGCATGTCTTAGAATTAGGTACAATTATATATGTTATATGGGCCTTAAACAAATGCAAATAATTTATCCAACCTAATAACGAGTTTTCTTGTAACGCCCCAAATCTTTTAGTATTGAAATTACTAGATTATGTTAAATAATTTAATTTGTTTAGTGGTTACATGTTTAGTTATGTGCTGGAGTTCTTGTGTTCAATTCTCTTTCTTAAGGAATTTCTTTATAAATTTTGATTCTATATTTGATTTGGTTGGAAAGGATTATCTTTAATTTTTGTAAGCCTATTGATAAGAATAAGCTTGTTGATTTGATGGTAAGGCCTTAGTTTTCCTTTATGTCGTGAGTTTAAATATTATTGTGTGCAAAAGTGGAATTCTTTTTGCTAATCACAATTAATTTGATAGGTTAGGATTTGGTGAGATTTTATTTTATTTTTGAGAATTTCTCTCCTAAAATTTCTCCCTAGTTTGTCTTCCCTTCTTCTCTTAATTCCCACGTTCATTTTCATTCTCCTTTTTGTTCTTTTTTTTGTGACGGAAGTTTTCTTTTCTTTTGCGAAATTTTACTTATTTCCCCTTCTTGGCTTTTTGTTCTTTTCATTCCTTTCGTTGATTTTCTTAAATCGCAATTAACACCATTCTATTTATCTCACTTCTCATTCTTTTCTTTGTCTTGTTGTCGTCCATTTGATTTTGTGTAGATTTTTTTTTCTGTGATTTGGTGCTGGCTGTGCGCGATCAGAAGGAATTTAACACTACATTTACGTCCTTTTGTAAGTACTTTCTATATGTCTTAAGGTTGGCTGATTCATTTCGATTTCATACTTTAAGGAGGTAGTTGTTGCGTTGGTTGATTAGTGTAAGTTTGTGAGGTTTGATCATCTTGTGTTTCTGTTCAGGTGAGTTGCATGTGGAAAATAACTCCTTAGTGGATTAAGAGTCTATAAACCGCTCTCACTTGGTTAAGTGGTTGATTACTCAATTAATTTTTGTTGGATTCCCTGATTGTCTAGGGGTCGTATAAATAGTTCGGTTTTGAGTATATTTCGTATTAATTAATTAGGTTGTGAATATTGACTACAAATTTTGGAGCTATTGTAGTGCCAACATCCCAGGATCAATCAAGTGTGTGGCATTAACTTAAAATTCCATAAAACAGTGAAAAATTGAATCTGTCAACGCTGCACGGGTTGTGCCAGGTACGTAATATGTGTTGTGTTTTGTAATGCATTTCCAGGTCAACGATTCCGTGGGTTCTGATTCGTGATATGTCTGTGGTGTAATAATTGAAACTTTTTTATCCAATGTGTTTGCATATTTTCTAAAAGAATAGTAGTCATATAAATTGTAAATCTGGTTTGTAATATGTGAGTATCGTTAGCATATTTCCATTCTGATAAGCATACAAGAGCATGTTTATTCTGATTACATCTGAATATGTACTATGACTTTGCATGTTCATTGGGGTGGGATACGATAATGTGACAGAGGATGTTGTAGCAGACTACATTCTGCAATTTCTGGCGGTAAAACCACAATATTTGTATCTGGCAGTTTAAACTGTAATATCTAATTACAGCAAATTTTTGCATATTATATGGCAGCTTGACTGCATATTTCTGTACAATGACTATTTCACTATTTGATGTGTGGGGTTGGATGGTTTTTAATTACCTCATTTTGTGTGTTGGGTGGGACGGAGATGGTTTGTAGCGGATGGGGGTAGCATCTGATCTGTTTGTTATTTTTGCATCATAAGCATGCCATGCCATCTGTATTTGCTCTATTATGATCTGTGTTATTGTTTGTTATATGTTATGTATGTGGGCTAAGTCGCACATTGGGCTTTATAGCTCACAAAATTTCTTTTATCCCTTCAGGTAATCAGCGAACTTAGGATTGGGCAGCGTTCGGGAGCTTGATTTGGATTCTCTTATAAAAGACGATTTGAAGGAAAATTCAAATTTAACTATCCGAATTTTGGACTTAAATGTTTTTGGACATTATATTCGGTTTTGGGATTGTTTGTTGAACTTTGATAATTTTGGTTTCACTAAACTACAAGTTTTTGCGTTTTCACATACTGAAATCATTAGTTTCAAAATTGAGAACTCTGAAGTTTTCCCCTGCAAATCCAAATAATCAAACTGGGTACTCTAAATAATAGATAAGCTATCAATGTGTTTTTAAATTTATTCAAGTGGTAGTAAATGAACTATTTTGAAAACACACCTGTATCGAGGTTTAAATGGATTTATCTAGAATTTTAAAACCAATAGAAGATGTAACACTCAAAATTTAGTCATAACGTTTAGATTGAGTTTGGGTGTTACATTTCTATTCTTAAAATACTAATTAATTAATTAATTAAAATAAATTTAATTAAGCTACTCAATTAAATTATTTTCTCAACTTAATTCTAATTTCGTTAACGTCATGGTGATTTTACTGTACTAGAATCTTTAAGTAAATAAATTTATTTTTCTTGTTCAACAAAGTTGGATGATTAATTAATTTAATTTCCACTTCAAACTTCAATTATTTAATTACAATCAATTAAAAATAATTTGAAGAAATTAATTTAATCACAGAGTCGTCTCTTGCTCCTAGTGAGCAAGCACATTCACGACAATTATTGATACATGCAATCTATTTTTCTAGTTCATCATATTAGTTCAAATGCAATCCGTAAAGGGTTGTATTAAGGTAGTGAAGGGACCGATTAGACATATATAATTAGGGCCGAACTAATTTGTAGTTAAATTGCAACTCTTCGTCTATTAAATATAATATTACTTAGTCATAAAATCAATCGACTGAAAGTACCATTGTCGATGTTTACCCTCATAAGATACTTTATCTTTTTGGGTTAAAACAATTCACTCAATATGATCCCATTTATCTCATGGTAACTATTACATCTTCTTTGATGTTAAATTCAATTACTAACACATAGTAATTAAATCATTTTCCTAGACAAACGACTCATTGTCACATTACTTTTCCATCAACCATGTAATAGCTATGAAAGGATATCATTTACCCTTTATTAGGCTATGAGTTCCACAACTCTAAAGGAAGCCATATCATGCAAAAGCTGTATACTCAACATACTAGCTTCCGGCTCTATTACCAATTGAACTCAAGCTTTCAATACATCAAAGGATAATGTCACATTTGGTACTTGTACTTTCATAAAATGTTTAATATATACCTGACCTATCAATATGTATTTTATTATGACACCTGTACTTTGATAAAATGTCCAATGTGGTACCTGAACAATCAGAATGTATTTTATTATGGTACTGATACTAAAATCGTTAATGAATTGCTAAACTAACCAATGAAAATTTGACACTTAGAATTTTTATTTCTAAATCATCAAATCCACATAGTTAATCTAAGATTATGTGAAAACTAAAAAAACAAAAAAATAAATTCAATTCAATTAAAGGGTAAACAGCTAAACATATGGTTAGTAAAAAAATAAGTAAATGCATAACTTTCTGGAATATATAATAAAATATTATTTAAAATCAATGAAAATTATTATTTCAAATGAAAAACTCTTTTAAATGGAAAATATGACTTTTTTTTGCTTATGTAAGTTTAGTATTTACTTATTTTTATTTTTATTTTTATTTTGTTTTATATGTCTTTCATGTAATATTATACTATCCATATAGACTTGATGATTTGGAAAAAGAATTTCTACGTGTCGAATTTTATTGGTTTGTTTAGGAATTCATAACGATGTTAACACTAGGTACAGATAATTAAAAAACATATCAATAGTCTAGATACAATAGTGAGGATTTTCAAAGTACAGATACCACATTGAATATTTTATGAAAATAAAAATATCATAATAAAATATATGTTGATAATTTAAATACCATAATGAACAATTTTAAAATGCATAAACTACATTCAACATTTTATAAAAATACAAATGCCAAATATTACAGTTTCCTTTTAAAATAGCAAAACCAACTTTTATATCTAATATTGATTCGGGGCAAGCAAAACAAATTTATTTTAGTATGACATGATCCATGAAAACCTAAGATCAGTTATTTATTTATTTATTGTGTTGATTTAATCAGCAAAGAGATGGTATTTCAGAACATATATTTCAGATGTAGCATGTCATGCAATAATACTTCTCTTTTATTCTATGTATTTATAATATTATTTGGATCCAATTCTTCAAAGATTAATTGTGTATTTTTATTTGAATTCAAATCTCTAAGAATAAAAAAAATCTATCAAATAATTCCTGATTTTGTAGTTTGTTCTTATTTGCCCGTAGGTGATTTCAATGATATCTCAAGTACTTAAATACACCTGAAAGATCTCTTTCTAACCGCGTCTTTAAAATCTGCATGCATTGTTCCATGAGATTCTAACAATAAAAATATAATAATTAAGTAATGCTTTGATCCATTGACTCTTAATCCAATCATGATTATGATATTTGGACGGTGTTAATGTTTTAATTATAAAATATAATATTATTCAAAAGAGTAATATAATATTTTAATATTAATTGGGTCTCTAAAATTTAAGTGGAGTTTTCTTAATTTCTTATTTCCTCTTCTCATAAAAGAAAGTAGATTATTGCAAGGCTTCTTACATATGATCCTTTGGCATCCGAATCCAATCATACGCTTGACGGTGATATAAATATCATTCAATATTTTAAACTACGTAAAACTTTTTGAATAAATTTTACGAATGTCTTCATCATGCACATTCGCATCTATACCATATAATTAAAGTAATCCAATCAATGAAAAGATAAAAGTTAGACTTTTGGAGGCTTTAAGTCATGAAATTAAATAATTTTATTGGAAAATGAAAAAACTCATTGGCAAAGTTTAAAAAAATCTATGGATAAAGAGAAAAGAATTATTTATATGTTACATATATTAAAAGAGTTATAACTTTAATAGCTTTTTAAATACACCCGTAAAACATTTTGTTTTAAATTTTTTTGCGTAATTTTGTATGACGTGAAATTTAAATTGACAAAATTATATATAAATTATTTGTTTAATTGGACAAACACGTAAATAAAAAAATTATGGTTTATGGTCTTTACAAGTATGAAAATGAGTCTTATTTAGGTAAAAAAGATTACCGGAACTTATTCAAATAAACTATTATACTTTAAGGGTTTATCATATTCTTTAATATTTTCTTAATTCATGTCTTTATTTTCATTAAAACTTAACATGGTAAGAAAAATTTATAAAGAGTACTTACCTATTCCTTTTAAATTTCACTTCCTTTACTTCACTTTTCTTCTTTTCCACACTTTGTCACCCCTTTTATTTTGTTCACAACACTTTCAGCAATTTCTTTCTCTTTCTCTTATTGAACACAACACGAGCATAATGAAGATTCATATCATAAATCACTATCTCTTTATTTCTACTTCAACCAAATACGAAAATCAGAATAAATTACTTGAATTCTTAATTTCTTCACACTTTCTTAACAGTCACCTCCATCCATGAACCCAAATACCAAAACTAAGCTTTTGATGTTGCTAGACACTTTATTTTTACTTAGAAATTTGTTTAGAAATCAAAAGGTTTTAGGTGGAGATTTACTTGTTGGATGGAAGAGGACTAAATTGAATAAAAAGTAAATATAATTATAATCATTTCAATCCATGGCCTGAGTTCAATCTCATTTTCCATCAAAATCCAAGGTCTCATATTGTGCCAAAATTTCATGAATTAATAATTATAATTATCATTGATCATATGACCCATATTAAATCCTTCATTATAAAGCCAATCCAATTGCTCAAATTCAGTTTATATGTCAAACGGCATTTAAATAATTGTACCAAACTCACTTGCAAAATAATTATTTTACCCTAATAATTTTTAGTATTTACATTTGAGTCATTCCCACATTTAGTATAATTATAACTTTGGTCCCTCAACTTTTAAAAAATAAATTTAACCCCTTAACTTTAGAATATTTATGATTTGACCATTTACTTTTCACTTTTTATAATTTAGTCCATACCCCGAATTAATATCTCTCAACATACTACTTGCTTTGTAATACTGTATACCTCGTCCAGTCACTCAACTCGAGTTATAAGGCGATACAACTATAAAATGCTATCAATTTTCAATAATCAAACAAAATATAAACAAATTATATCATTTCATAATAAATATAATCATTTCCATGTTATCCAATCATATATGGACCTTAATTGGGCTTACGGAACATTTAAAACAAATTGGAATCAATTCTGGATTAAATAGAAACTTCTACAAAATTTTGAGTAAAAAGTATAAATAGGAGTCACGCAACAGTGTGACACAGGCCATCTCGTGTGGCCTCAAGCATGGTCGTGTGGCTACTCCACACGTATGTGTTCTCAGACTGTGTAAATATGAATATAGGGTCACACGACCATGCCGCCAGGCCATGTAACAACATGTGACCGTGTGAAAGATCTTGCACGTAAAATCAAATAACCACATGGTCATGTGGTTGACCGTGTGTGGTACACGATCATGTGAGAGGCCGTGTGCCCTTGAAATAACTTCAGAACCATGATTTTTTAGCTACCATTTCATAAGTTCCAAGCCAAACCATTTCTAATAATTTTTACCTATTCAAAACACATTTAAACATGCCCAAAACATACCAAAATCATTCAACTTAAGTGCCTAACCAATATGCCTTCAATGGAACCACATTACAATCATAAAACAACAACCATACAAAGCATTCAACTCATTCATTCTAACAAAAAAAAAATTGCAATATTCATACCAAAACTTGCTATCACCTAAACATCTAAAATACCATTCAAACTTGACTTATAACCACACGTTACCACATCAAGTATGCATATAAGTGCACTTACAAGTACAAAAACATATTCAATATTTGCAAAGTAAACATCCTATATACATGCCACAAGTAACCATAACTTCAAACTTCAAAATCCACCAAGTCAAAATATGGTAGGTGTGAGTTCCCGTTGATCCGATCAACACATTTAGAGTATCCAAAATCTTCAAAACATAATAACATAAGTAAGGATGTAAAATACTAGTAAGCTCGTATAATTCAATTCAATAACTTACCTTATTCATTTAATAGTTAATTGCAAATTGCTATTCAAACTATTATCCCTATCATGACAAAGTTTAAAAATTCTAGATCAACAAATAACAATCACACAGATAGTCAGAATTCATATTTTGTTCATATTAACAACACATTGTATATCCTTTGATTTTCCGATAGAACTTTGTAAAAGAACTCAATACAATTTAATGCTCATTTGAGCTAGTTGGATACAGGAATACATGTGTCGAGTTATTCGTCCAGGTTAAACCATTGAAAACACAGAAAAATAGTCTGGCCAGGGCTATATATACATGTAACTATACTAGTCCAGACTAAACCTTTAAAACAAAAATAGATTACCAGTCTAGGCTAAATCTGTGTCACATGTATATCCGACTCTGCAACAAATGCTGGAGCTTGGTCTAGAACGAGAATCATTCAGAAACCTCGTGTGTGAGGTTTTTATTCGGTCCATCAGAATTATCTCAATATTCGATTTATTACCACATAGTCTGATTTCCATTTCAGTAGTTTATGTACAAATAATTAACAAAATTTAATAACAAATTGTAAGCACCACAAAACATAATATGAACTTACATGTCGAAGTGATTTAACTATTAGGGACTAATAGACAATCTTTTCATTTATTCCTACGTCCTCTAATCATTGAGATTCTTGATCTAAAGTATAGTTTAATTTAATTAATAAGTTCAAACAATATAAACAATCAAATTTATGCATTTAAACCCTTTCATTCACATTCTACAAAATTTCCCCAGAACTTTACCCCTTATGCAATTTAGTCCCTATGTCAAAACTTGCAAAATTTTCACAATTAGCCTAAAAACATTAGTGCCAAATTCTTTATGGTCCTTCTACAACACATAAACAATTGAATACTTGTAATAGAACCATGCTACTTTCAAAATTATAACAATTAAATCCTTAGATTCAAAGCTAATTAAAACTACTTTACAAAATGTTCTTATTTAGTCATCAAGCTCATAATTCTATCAAATAATTTCACAAACACATAAAATTCATTCATGGTAGGTCCTTAAAATTTTAAAAATTTAACAAAATAGTCCCTAGGTTAGCTAGATTAAGCTACAATGATCTCAAAAACATAAAAATTACTCAAAACGAACTAAAATTTCACTCACATGCAAGGTGAATTTAGTAGTCAAAACTCAAGCTTCCCTCATGGAGTTTTCTCTTCTCAAATTCGGTGGTGAGAGCTAATAGGGATGATGATTTTTTTTGTTCTTTTGTTTTTATATTTTCTTATTATTTTCATTTACTATATTATCCTTTTAATTAACTATAATATTTAACTAAATGATGGCCCAAATCGTCCATTACAACTAGTAATGGTCTACTTACCTTTTAAGGCTTTCAAATAATAAATTCATACACAATTTTTACAATTAAAAATAGTTATTAACCTTTGCAATTTTCACGATTTAGTCCTTTTTACCTAATTTACAAACTAAACATTAAAATTTTCTAACCAAATTTTAATACGACACTATAGCATACTCTTAAAAATTAAATAAATAATATTTACTGACTCACTTGTCAAAATTGTGGTGCCAAAACCATTGTTTTCGACACCATTGAAAAACTGGATGTTACAACTCTCTTCCTAAAGGAATTTTCTTCATCAAAAATCTTACTAGAGAATAGGTTTGGGTATTGCAATTTCATATCTTCTTCTACTTCCCAAGTAGCTTCCTCAACCCCATGAAGTTGCCAAATTACTTTGACTAAATCAATGCATTTATTTCTTAATTCTCTGATTTCTCGAGCCAAAATTTTAACTAGTTCCTCACTATACGAAAAATCCAACTGTAACTCGACTTCATCATCAGATATTACATGTGACGGGTCTGAAAAATATCGACGTTATGACACCCCAAACTCGACCGGGACGGTCCAACCTGAATTTCAAACATTACATTAGCCACCGAGGTGACTCTCCATTTAAAACTTTCCGAACCACAGCAACCAACCATACAAACTACACATTTGCAGAATATTCATATAAGAATTAGTCCTAAGTGCATGCTTTTCTAAATTAATTATCTCATTCTCACAATTAGAAGGTATAGGTTGCACTTTAATACTCAACGATCTCCCTTAGCTGCAAAAAAATCGTTAGTTCATTTGATTATCATTACATTAAACTAGTAATAAAACCATCCAGGCAAGCAATCAAACAAACAAACAAAACGTTCAAAATCCCCATAAAATTTAAATAGTCCGAAATGTCCGTTTACAACCCGTTGAAAATTTTATTTAAAAAGGCTAAGTCTAATTCTAGTACTAAACCCTTGGGATAATCCATATTGCCTTCACTTCAGAGTTTAAAAGCTCAACACACATGCTCTAAAAAGAACGCCTTTCGATGATGCATCACCGGTTTGCCACCCTCCTCGCTAACTCACGAACTATTTATCTATAGGGTAAAGTAAGGAGTGTGAGCTTGGTAAAGCTAAATGAGTACACATGCATACAACACAAATATACACACCAGACATGTTAGGATTTAAACATACTTTAACAATTCACATATAACACAAATTACATACTCAACACAGTGATATATTGGCAATTTGTGAATATGAAACATAGTCAAATTATATACTCATTGGATAAACGAATCTCCAAAACACACCACATGACTAAGAAATTCGTACACTATCTCCATGTAAGTGTAGCACGTATGCTCAAACTCTCCAAACACACCATGCTATCTGCGGTGAATGGAGCTATTCTCGACATTCTTTTATCTCTCCAATGTTATCTCTGGGCCACAATGCTCAATACATAATAAAAAAGGGTGAGTACTCACAATCCTATGGCATGCCAATGATATCCAATGATTTCAAGTGTTCACATTGCCAACATATCTAATTAATCACATTTTATTACACAATATAATTGGCTCGCACTACTGTTGAGCTCACACTTAATATTTCACAATAATATAATTTTTCACTAAGCAAAACTCGCAATATCATAAAACTCATAATTCACTTACGACTTCGTGCATGCGTAAATGTGCACTATCAATAGAATTCGCATGTTATAAAAGTCTATAGTATATTATTTATTTTTATGTCCATTCACAAGTACTACAGAACCATATACAAATATATATTACCTATATATACATACTTATTTAGTGACCTTTCTCACATCAACTTTAGCATACATTAAAAGTCCCTTATACATTTATATATATTAGAAAATACAAAACCTAAAACCACATATATATGTTATATATAATAAAACCCACACATATATATTATGTATAGCGAACCATACATATATATGTACTATGTATATAGAAGACCCACGCTAATATATTATACATATAACACCCATGCACGTAATTATATATTATATATAACACCAAAACCCATATATATTTTATATAAATAACCAAACCCCTCTACGAAAATATTATATTTTCACAACACGGATACTCAACAATTCAAACAAAATTTCAAGAATTTGCACTAGGAAAAAGTTGAGGTTCGCATACCATAAGTGGGGGTTCACAAGCCTCACTTCGACTATCTAGATTACGTAATTCATACTAGAACACGCCATACAAATGCAGTCACCTGTAGTTCATCACGGCTTGTCAGAGGAGACAACTTTATGCTTGCCTTTATCCCAATTTGTTGAGGCTACCGATGTTTTCAGCTTCGTACAAAAATATATATTACTAAGCATTCAGAAACAATCTAACTAATCTCTTTATGTTCATGTAATACCCCTTACCCAAGACCGTTTCTGGAGTCGAGCATGAGGCGCTAATTGACTTAACTTAAAAGTACGGGGCATAAAAATTTACTTTTAAAAGTTATTTCACTGTTCATAATAAGGCTGTCCACCTGCGCAGCAGTCACTAAATAAATTATAACTCGAGCTACGAAACTCAAAATTTAGATCCGTAAATTTTACCTGAAACTAGACTCATATATATTTTTACCATAAATGTTTTAGAATTTTTGGTTCAGCCAATTAGTACAGTTTATCAGTTAAAGTCTCCCCTGTTTCACTGATCGACTGTCCTGACCTCTCATCACTAAAATTCAATTATCTCATTGTACAGACTTCATATAGTGCTCTCACTTGTTTTTATAGAAAATAGACTCAATAAGAAATCTAGAAATATAAATTACAACTTATAAATATTTGTTTAAAATTTTTAATGATTTTCCAAAATCAGCACAGAGGATTCCGAAAACCACTTTGACCTTGTCTAACTAAAATGCATATATCTCATAATACATAATTCCTTTGTCTACACCGTATATGGGCCAATAAATACACAGGATAAATGTGGATTTCACTACTTCATTACTTTTACTGATGATTTTAGTAGATATGGGTATGTCTATCTCATGCGCCATAAGTCTAAGTCCCTTGAAAAGTTCAAGGAATTCAAAAATGAAGTACAAAATTAACTAGGCAAAACTATCAAGACACTTCGATCTGATCGAGGTGGAGAGTATTTGAGCTTAGAGTTTGATGATCTTTTGAAGGGTTGTGGGATTGTCTCACAACTTACTCCTCCTGGTACTTCATAATGGAATGGAGTTTCTGAGAGAAGAAATCGAACTTTGTTAAACATGGTTCGATCCATGATGAGTCATACTGATCTGTCGACTTTCTTTTGGGGACATGCCTTTGCACAACTTCTTTCACTCTAAACCGTGTTTTGTCTAAATCGATTCAAAAGACGCCATATGAGATATGGACTGGGAAACGTCCCAGTATGTCTTTTATGAAAATTTGGGGTTGCGAAGCTTATGTTAAATGTCAGACGTCTACTAAGCTTGAACCCAAATCTAAAAAGTGTGATTTTGTGGGGTATCTGAAAGAAACCAAAGGATATTATTTCATTAATCCCACTGAGAACAAAATACTTGTTGCTCAGACTGGTGTCTTCCTAGAGAGAGAATTTGTTTCTAGAAAAGGAAGTGGGAAAAAGATTGAACTTGAAGAAATTCGAGAATCATAAAATACCACTGAACCAGAGATAGAACAACAGCAAATTCCACAAGAAGTTGAGGAATTAGTAACTGCTATAGAAACACAACCACCGCGTAGATCTTTAAGAGAACGCCAATCACCTGAGAGATATGGATTTCTCATTACAACGCATGGTCATGTTCTTCTTATAGATCAAGATGAGACTAGGACTTATCAAGAAGCGGTGACGAGCCCAGAATCTGAGAAATGGCTTGAGGCCATGAGATTTGAGATGGATTCCATGTATGAAAACCAAGTATGGACTTTGGTTGACCTACCCGAAGGGGTTAAACCCATAGGCTGCAAGTGGGTTTTCATAAAGAAAACTGACATGGATGGTAATATACAAACATACAAGGGGCGATTAGTTGCTAAAGGTTTTCGTCAAATTTATGGTGTTGACTATGATGAAAGCTTTTCTCCTGTAGCTATGTTTAAATCCATCAGGATTTTGCTCGCTATAGTTGTATTTCATGACTCTGAAATCTGGCAGATGGACGTCAAAACAGCTTTCCTTAATGAAAACCTTGAAGAGGTTGTGTACATGACACAACCTGAAGGTTTTGTCAATCCAAAGGATGTTAGAAAGGTATGTAAGCTGCAAAGATCCATTTATGGATTAAAGCAAGCATCTCGAAGTTGGAATCTTCATTTTAACGATGCAATCAAAGAGTTTAGATTTATCAAAAATGAAGATGAGTCATGTGTTTACAAGAAAGTTAGTGGGAGCACTATAACATTCTTGGTACTGTATGTGGATGACATACTTATCATAGGAAATGACATACCTACCTTGCAGTCTATTAAGACTTGGTTAAGAAGTTGTTTTTGTATAAACGACTTGGGTGAAGCCACTTACATCTTAGGAGTGAAGATCTATAGAGATAGATCAAGACGACTACTAGGTTTAAGCCAAAGTACAAACATAGATAAAGTACTGAAAAGGTTTAGTATGGAAGAATCTAAGAGAGGATTCCTACCTATAAGACATGGTATTTCACTCTCGAAGGAAATGTGTCCTTCAACTCCACAAGAGAGAGAACGCATGAGTAAAATTTCATATGCTTCTGCTATTGGATCTATCATGTATGCCATGTTATGTACCCGTCCAGATGCCTCATATGCCTTATGTATGACGAGCAGGTACCAAGTAGTTCTCGGTGAAGGTCACTGGACCACAGTCAAGAATATCCTTAAGTACTTAAGAAGAACTAAGGATACGTTCCTAATATATGGAGGTGAGGAAGAGTTAAGTGTAAAATGTTACACTAATGCTAGCTTCCAAACCAACAAGGATGATTCTCAATCACAATCAGGCTTTGTGTTTTGCCTTAATGGTGGTGCTGTGAGCTGGAAGAGTTCAAAGCAAAGTACAGTAGCCGATTCTACAACAGAGGCTGAGTATATTGCAGCCAGTGAGGTAGCAAAGGAAGCGGTTTGGATCAAGAAGTTCATTACTGAGCTAAGGGTTGTGCCTAGCATATCAGATGCTATAGAACTCCGATGTGATAACAATGGAGCTATTGCACAAGCTAAAGAACCTAGATCTCACCAGCGATCCAAACATATACTTAGGCGCTACCATCTTATTCGAGAGATTATCGATCGAGGGGATGTAGAGATATGCAGAGTACCTATAGATGATAACATCGTTGATCCCCTGACCAAGCCTCTGACACGGCAGAAGCATGATTGTCACACTAAGTCGCTTGGTATTATATATATAAGTTATTGGTCTTAGTGCTAGTGGGAGATTGTTAGAGTATGCCCAAAGATCAATCATGAGATGGTTGTAATAACATACTTCATTTATCATGTTTATTAATATAAGGCGTTACCATTATTATTTCAGTTTCTTTTCTATGTGCATAAATAAATTGTTTTATAGTAATGTCCTGAGAATAAGATGATTATTCTTAAAAGGTCCTTAGTCAAGTATTATTGTTGGCTAGGACAACAATAATGCATTAAGACTAACATGTAGTTGATTGATGATAAAGAGTTGTCATTGATATGGAATTTCAAGATCGATGCATGAATATGTGTGTTAGAGAACAACATATTGGACTAACCCGTTATGAGTATGTTTCTTGGATTATTATGTAATTGTCACAACATTACTCATAGTGATTAATATGTATATGATCCTCAGACTTGAGATCATCATAATCCCAACATCGTGAGTTGTGTATTTTGATACGATCAAACGTATAATCAGAATCGGTTGTTTTATAAAGGTGATGTTGGATATACCACAATCATGTAGAGGGATATGGTTGATCGATATAGGATAAGTCCCTCCTACATAATGGGAGTAATATCTTAGGCCACTTGATTGAGTGAGACTAGAAATGCATGGCCATGCTCAAATAAGCTGATATGAGATGTCATACTTATTTGTATATCATAGTCTACTTAAGATATCAAGGAACATGGAATGGACTATGCAAGTGTGACTATTCCATGACTTGTGTCCAATACAGAGATAAAGGACTTAAGGATTATTGCATGAAAGGTTAATTATAAAAGGTTATGTCGAATCATGATTTCTTGTGACTTAGGTAGCAATGATGCATTGCTAGGTGCCACTCATTGTTTGCAACATTGGAATCATTCTAGTATTACTGCTAACGTTACAAGAACCTACAGGGTCACACCCTATAGTTGAAATGAACGAAATAAAACATAGTTGGCATTGTGTTTGGTTATCAAATATCGAACACATTATATGTACAATGTTGTTGTACGCATAATGAACATGAATTTGGCTAGTATATAAATTTAAATAAATATATAGTTTACCGAAATCATTATTATAATTAATGTAATTATAATTTTTGGTTTAAAAAACGTTGATATATTTATTTAATTTTAAGAAACCCTAAAAAGGGATATAAAATCCTGTTTTTCTTTGCTTGGTGGGTCTAGCAGCCGTCAAAGCAAAATCTTCTCAAAAATAGTTTTTGGGATTCTTTCCATTTATTGTCAACAGGGTGGATTACGTACAGCCCAGAGTCACGATAGATTGCGGTTAGATTCGATAGCAGATCAGATTACTCATTGTCGAGGCATCGCTGTCTACTCAGAATCACCATTCGGTAATTTTGAAACCCTTTTTCACCCCGATTTGTTCCTCGCACATGGATCCATGGTTAGGATCGTCGGATGTTTTATTTTTCCGCTACGCCATGGGGGTTTCGGCGTTCCAACAGTGTGAATGCTCTCTGATGTCTTCAAGATCCTAACTATGCTTGATAATACTATATGAAAGAAAAGGAAATAAAAGAAATAAGCATAAAGCTTAGTAAGTTTACAAGTAAATAAATAACAACATTTATCATAAACAATTATATTCATAAATTTTTATTAAGCATTAATATCTTTACTTTCTTCTCTACTTACTCTCTTACTCGTTTACTTAATTGCTTGCTTAACTTACTCCTTCGTTGCTGAAATTTCTTTTCTCAACTGATAACTAAGATACTCTTAATCTTATTAACTCACCTGAACTTGTCTATTAGGCTTTTACCTGAACTTTCATGCAACATCGTCTATTTATTAGCCCGTTGAATCACTTCGAATACTAAGGATACTAGGATCTCCTGTCTGAATCTAACCTCCTAAAGCTATGTCCCAGACATAGTCTTACAAGGGATGTTTCTAGTACTGCCAATGCCATATCCCAGATATGGTCTTACATGAGAGTTCTCATATAGGTGCCTATGTCATGTCCCAGACATGGTCTTATGGGGGACCTCTCATCTTGGTGCCGACGCCATGTCCTAGACATGGTCTTACATGGGACCTCTAATCTTGGTGCCAACGCCATGTCCCAGACAGGGTCTTACATGGGACCTCTCATCTCGGTGCCAACGCCATGTCCCAAACATGGTCTTACATAGGACCTCTCATAATCTCAATGATGCCAATGCGATGTCCCAGACATGGTCTTACATGGGATCTCTTTACCCAAATGTCATGGCATTTGTATCCAATACATTCCTCATGTTTCAACGAGACCTTTTAACCCTGATTCTCTGTCATCTCATACTTGAGTTAACATTACATATTTTCATGAAATAAATACATAATTGTTGAAAAATAACAGCATTAATAATAATTAACAAAATATTGCATTTATTTACCATAAACTTACCTCGGTACAAAATATGGTCAAATCTAGCACTTTAGTCCTCAACATTTTTTTCCCCAGTCTAACTCTGAATTTTATTCTTCTTAATCTATAATAGAAAATTTAGCTTATTTAATACTCACATTCATCAAAACAGTCCTTAACTTGAACTTTGACAAAAATATGTTTTTCCCCCAAACTTTTGCATATTTACACTTTTGTCCCAAAGCTTGGAAATTAAACTTCATCCCTTATTCTTATGTTTTATGACATGCTGAACATTTTTCCCTTCTATGGCAACATCAAATTCCCACTCTAACACTTATGAACATTAGGTATTTTTACCGATTATGTCGTTTTACTCGTTTTCACTTAAAATCACTTAGCAAAAGTTGTTAAACATAATTTCAAGCTTCATATTCTACCATAAAACATCAAAATAAACACATTTCACCTATGGGTATTTTTCCAAATATAAACCCTAGGTTAAATTATTGCTAGAACAAGCTAAATCAAGTTACTGGGACTCCAAAAACGTAAAGAACATTAAAAACGGCGCTAGAACAGACTTACAATCAGGCTTGGAAGCTTGAAAAACCCTAACCATGGTTTCCCCTTGTGAAATTCGGCCATGGGGTTGAAGATGGACAAAAATTGGCTTTTAATTTTGTTTTTAATTCATTTTAATAACTAAATGACCAAAATGCCCTTAATGAAAAACTTTGGAAACATGCCTAACCATGTCCATTTTTGTCTACCAACTTAACCAATGGTCTGGTTACCATATAAGGACCTCCAATTTAAAATTTCATAACAATTGGACACCTCTAACATGTAGAACTCAACTTTTGCACTTTTTACAATTTAGTCCTTTTGACTAAATTGAGTGCCCAAACGTCGAAATTTTCAAATGAAATTTTCACGAAATCATTTTCTGAAATCATAGACCATAAAAATATAATAAAATAATTTTTTTCCTCATCAAATTTTTGGTCCCGAAACCACTATTCTGACTAGGCCAAAAATCAAGATGTTACATTTCTCCCCCTTTTAGGGATTTTCATCCCCAAAAATCTTACCTGTCAAGAGATTTGGGTACTATTTTCACATAGCCTCTTCGGGCTCCCATGTAGCCTCGTCTATCCCATGCTTATTCCATAATACTTTCACAAGTGCAATACTTTTGTTCCTTAGTTACTTGGTCTCTCGAGCTAATATCTTTACCGGTTCTTCATCGTAAGTCATGTTTGGCTGAATCTCAACCTCTGTCTGAGAAATCACATGTGACGGATCAGAACGATAATGACATAACATAGACACCTGAAACACATCATGAATCTTCTCTAACTCAGTCGGCAAAGCTAACCAATATGTTAAAGGCCCAACTCTTTCAAAAATACCCTATCACCAACTTGGAACTCAATCTCTTTTCTTTTCAAATCTGCATAGGATTTATGTCTATCTAAAGCTGCTTTCAAGCAATCTCTAATGAATTTTACTTTCTCTTCTATTTCTTTAACTAGATCAACTTCATAAATCTGATTTTCCTTAAGCTCTGTCCAATACAAAGGCGTACGACACTTACGTCCATACAAAGCTTCATAAGGTGCCATCTTCAAACCCAACTGATAAATATTATTATAGGCAAACTCTACCAACGACAAATATTTCTCCCAACTACCTTTTAATTCTAAAACACAACATCTGAGCATATCCTCAAGTACCCGAATAACTCTCTCTGACTGACCATCGGTCTGAGGATGGAAAGTTGTACTAAAACTCAACTTTGTGCCCAAAGCTTCTTGTAATTTCTTCCAAAATCGTGAAGTAAATCTCAGATCTCTATCTGAGATAATCAATAACGGTACTCCATGCATTCTGACTATCTCTGAAATATACAAATCGGCCAACTTGTCAAATGAATATTCGGTACTTCTCACTGTACAAGTAATATCTCCAGATTTTCAACACAAATACAATGGCAGCTAGTTCTAAATCATGCGTCGGGTAGTTTTTCTCATTAACTTTAACTGTCTGGAAGCATACGCTATTACTTTACCTTCCTGCATAAGTACAAAACCCAATTTATTCAAGGATGCATCACTGTAAATCACAAATTCTTTACCCGGTTCTAGCTGTACCAAAATAGAAGCTTCTATCAACAATGCCTTTAACTAGTCAAAACTCTGCTGACACTTCTTAGTCCATTGAAACTTGACATCTTTCTGAAACAATCTTGTCAACAGGGTAGCTATCATGGAAAATCCCTTTACAAACTGTCTGTAATAATCAGCTAATCCAAGAAAACTTCTAACCTCTGACACATTTCTGGGTGGTTTCCACTCAACAATTGCTGAAATTTTACTCGGATCAACTTTAATACCATCACCTGACACAATGTGTCCAAGGAATCTGACTTCTTGAAGCCAGAACTCACTTTTGCTAAACTTGGCATAGAACTGATTATCTCTTAGAATCTGTAAAAATGTTCTTAAATGTTCGGCATGTTCAGTCTCATCAGGAGAATAAATCCGAATATCATCAATAAACACAACTACAAACTTATCCAAGTACAGTCGAAAGATTCAGCTTATTAAATTCATGAATATGGAAAGAGCATTAGTCAAACCAAATGGCATCACAAGAAACTCATAGTGACCATACGTAGTCCGGAAAGCAGTCTTCAGAACATCTAACTCTTTAACCCGCAACTGATAGTAACTGGATCTCAAATCTATCTTGGAGAACACAGTGGCTCCTTTCAATTGGTCAATCAAATCATCAATTTTAAGCAGTGGATATTTATTCTTTATTGTTACTTTGTTAAGCTTCCGATAATCTATACACAACCTCATCGAACCGTCTTTCTTTTTCACAAAAAGCACTGGTGCACCTCATGGAGAACAACTAGGCCTTACAAAACCTTTATCAGTTAATTTCTGTAACTGAGCTTTCAATTCTTTCAATTCCAACGGGGCCATTCTATAAAGAGCAATAGAAATGGGAGTTGTACCTAGAACCAACTCAATACCAAATTCAACTTCTCTAACAGGAGGGAAACCTGGCAATTCTTCCGGGAACACATCTAAATACTCACGTACCACTGGCACTGATTCAATTTTCAACTCTGTATCTTTAGTGTTCAATACAAAAGTAAGATAAACTTCACACCTTTTTCTCAGACATTTCTGAGCAGAGATAACAGAAATCATAGAGAGAGAACCATCTGACTCATCTAAATCAACCTCGATAATATCACCATTTTCACATTTCAACTCAATATATTTCTTTTCGCAATTCACTATCACATCATGGGCAGTCAACCAATCTATACCAAAAATCACATCAAACGACAATAGCATGAGATCGACCGAAAAACGGTGACCTCTAATCATCAAAGGGCAACTCTTACATACTTTATCTACTAACACATACTGGCCTAATGGATTTGATAATTTAATTACAAATTTAGTGGATTCTATAGGCATGTTCATACTAGGCATCAATCTCATACAAACATAGGAATGAGTCGAACTCGGATCAATTAAAGCAATAACATTAGTATCATTGAGAGAAAATGTACCCGTAATCACATCAGGGGAGGATACCTCTTCCCGAGCACGAATGGCATATGTTTTTGCGGGTGCTCTAACATCTGATCTAGCTGCTGAGTCTCTAGACGTACCTCTGTTACTTGCTCCAACTCTCGGGTTCCTCTGTGATCTGCCTCTAGTAGGAGCATTTCCAAATCTTGCACTCAATATTGCTTCTCTTTTAACTATTTCACGACAATCCCGAATAAAATGATCTAGTACACCACATCTGAAACAAGTGTAATAGCCCAATTTGCCCGGGCCTAAAAGCACAAACAAAAAATAAATAAACCAAATATAAAAACAAATAAAAAAGTCCAATGAAATAGCAGTCCAAATTACAAAAAAAAAACTCACTAGACCCAACAGTAGGCCCAACATGGCTCAAACCCAATTACACTTAGCCTAACCCTCCAGCCTAATGGCCCAAATCACTACCCAAACCCAAATCTAAATCTAAATAGACCCTAAACCCAATTTTCAAATACCCTCCAGCCCAATCACTAGTCTAGCCCAACTACCAACGCAGCCCAACACAACCAGAAACCCTAGCATCATAGCACCAGCCGCCGCAATAGAGCCAGGCTTCCCCCTCCCGCGTGTTGCGCCCGCACGCGTGTAGCGCCTCTTCGCCAAAGCCACGCCTTCGAGCCGAGCCACACCACCACCAGAGACCATGCCTTCACGTAGAAGCATACACGCAAGCCTCTGTACACACGCCCGCGCACATCCGTACCTGCAGAAACGCACAGAAAACAAAAACAAAAAAGGACAGAACAAAAAAGAAAAAGAAAATGGATGTATTTTTTGATTCGGCCATATAAGGCCATTTTTTTAGCGTTTGTGGAGAGAGGCATATTGTATCACAGGCAGGAAATCAATAAAAATACAAAAGGTTTTCTTTTCCTTCGGTTCTTTTTTCTTCTCCGATGTTTTTTTTTTCCTTTTTCGTTTGTTATTAGCCTCATATAGGCATATATATAGAGAGCAAATAACAGAAAAGGGGGGAGGTTAGAAAACATACCTAGCAGTGCGACCTCAGCCGTCTCCATCGTCATCGAATTACGGGCTAGGATCGGGGACTGTTCGAGGGTGCTGGAGCGGCGCAACTCTAGGCGAAAGGAGTTTTTTTTAGTTTTTTTTTATCTTTTTCTTTTATTTTCTAATTAGGGCAATAGGGTTAATGTTGGGTTAAGTGGGGAGATGAGAAACGATGCCGTATTGCCCGATTCAGTGGCTCTTAAATGGCGCCATTTTAGACCTGCAACCCGCGCGTGTGACCCAACCCGGGGAGGATCCACGCATTTTTATTAATTGGTCTATTTGCGCATTGAATCCCTCTGCATTTTGTTTTCACTTCAATTTGGTTTTTCTTAAGTTTTTAATTGCTACCTTATGTTTGATTCGGATTCCAATTGGATCCACGAGCAAACGACGTCGTTTTATCAATTAGATCTAAATGTTTTAATTTCACATTTAATTGCTACATTAGTCCTTGTATTTTAAGTAGATTTTAAATTCGCCCTTTCAGATTTTTGTTTAATCTTAATGTAACGATTTTAACTATTATTATTGTTTCATTTTCTCTTTAATTACATTATTATTATTATTATTTTCTTTTCTTCTTTAAATTATGTTTTATTTCTAATTTAGCTTTTATTAATTTAATTTTAAATCTAATTAGTGCATATTTTTGACATGTTTTTAAGGTCTAGTATTATTTAATGTTTAATTTTAACATTGTTTTAAATTTATCCATAGTTTTATTTTAATATTATGTACTATTATTTTAAATTATTATTAACATGTTTTAAACTTATCATACATTTTATATATCTATTATATATTTTATCTTCAAACTTGACATATTACTATTTGATTTATTATTTATCAATGTGTATATTTTTATAAAGATTTTGGTATAATTTGTATATGTTTTAATGTTTTGTTTAGGTTGTAGCTTAAAGTTCATTTTGTATATCTATATGTTAAATGTTTATATAAATTTTATACTGCTTTTTCTAAGGTTGTTATTATCTTATTTCAAGTTTATTTTGAGTCCATGCGTGCAATTTATTTTAAAACTTTTATATGTAGGACATTTTATCATTTTTATTATCTTGGTGTATTTTTAATTGATGATAGATTTGCTTAGCTTTTGAACATCAATGTTGATATTTGTATAACACTTATTTATTTGTTTTAGTTTAGATTTAGATTGTATTTCATATTCTACATTGTATGTATTGTATCCCAATCACGTTCCTTTTACGAGAATTGTATTTTATTAATGCACTATGGTTGTTTTATTACTTAATTCCTAAAAATTGATGTTCATAAGTTCTCGAAAGAATCGCGCCTTAACTTACTAGGCTTTGATTCTTACCAATGAATTTAGATAATTGAGTGTTCAATTTATTAAAATCATTCAATTTTAAAACTAAGCATTTGAGATTTCAAAGTGTTGAATCCTAACTTACTGGATGTGACATTTTGCTATCTCGATTATTTTTAAAATAAAGGCAACATTCGATATTTAGGAATTTTGTGAAATCGAACCCTAACTTACTGGGTTTTGATTTTCTCATTTGACCCGAATAATCAAATATCCTTCTCAAAATGCATAGTTTTTTTAAAGTCAAATTTAACTTCAAAATAAAAGGATAGTATTTTAAAATCTTTTCAAAATCTCGACATTAAGACATTAGACAATCAATTCGGTACCAATTTTGGGCGTCATGAGGGTGCTAACCCTTCCTCGTGCGTAACCGACTTTCAGACCTATTTTTCTCAAAATTCGCAGACCTAAAATTATTTTCAAGGTGATCTAATCGCACCATAATAAAGGATCGGTGGTGACTCCCTTTTTTTTTTTAAGGTCGATCCCCATTTTTTTTCAAACATTAAAAATGGTTTCGACAGCTTGGCGACTCCACTGGGGATGTTTAAAGAGTCAAGCCGTAAATTGATTGTTTTCTGTCTTTTTGTAGAAAACTGAAAATTTAATTTGAAAAATTACGATCCTTTCTTTGCACTTGTTTGCATGATTATTGTAAATTGTGTTTTATACTTTGGCATCATATTGCGTAAAGGCCATTTTGGTCTTACCCCTCTAAGTGTGAGTGAGAAGCTACTCCTTCGTCAGATTTTCACCTCCGTGCAGGATAGTGGATCACTTTCGAAATACATCCATACCTATGTCTTCGTGAGATTTTCATCTCCGTGCAGCCATAGGGAAATGTATTCCCCTGAACCGAACTCGGTCTGCATGAGCCTATAATAGGTGAAGATCGCGGGATCTACTGGTTCGGGTACCTTGACTTTAGAACCAAACCTCATATAGTGGACTTAGGAACTTAACCTAAGTAAAGCCACTCCAAACCCCTACTAGTCACCCGACTAGGTACTTTTGTTTTCCTTGTTTTCTTCTGTTTTGTACTAACCTATCTTGTTTTGTTTTGATTATGATTGCATTGCATTTGCATCTTAGGAAAGAGATATTGACTCAAATCCAATTGCTAAATTAGAAAGCTTGTCATGGAATATGGATTCCTTGATAAAGTGGAAAACAATACGGTTGCCTGAATATATTCTGAGAAACACAAGAAGAGCGATGGAAGAGTTCGTGACCTTGCTTCATGGCCTGAGGATTCAAGGCGATTTTCTAAGAGCCTTCGACGTTCCAATTCCCTTAAAGAAGTTGACAAGCCTCATGAAGATGGGTAGGTGATGGATCACGACCAAGATCAAGAAAAGGAGCTAGTAGTGGCACCTATTGGTATCTATTGGCAGGATTACCTCAAACGTACGGATGAAGAAAAAGATCGATTTTGTTTCTTGGAATATGAGGGTGAGGCCGTACATGTATCCGTTTTATTTAAAGGAATTTTCTTCCTAGAAAAGTTTCCTAAATGTAATTGAATCAAAATCAATGTCTCTCTAGGCATTCATTTTATGCATTTGCATTACATGCATTAAAATCCATTGAATGAGTCTAATTGAGTCAATTTATTTCAGCTAACCTAGAAAGTCAACTAACCAAATACCCTTACGGCATCCAAGCTGGAGAGATGGAACAAAGGTTGGAAAAATTAGAGCGAATGCAGACACAGATGCAGGAGCAATTGATCGAATTTCAACAGGAGATAAGAAATCAGATGCTAGAATTACAGAGAACCGTGATGAGCCAGTTCAACCGACTGCTAGCTAGAGAGTTAGAAAAATGGAAAAACCCGGTGGTCCACTTTGGGGTTGATAATAAGGATCTTGCCCATTCCCTAGATTATACTCCGACAAGTGTCCAAGTCCAGCCGGATGGGCGTCCACACGGGGCACTCTTTACTATCAGATCACAACAGTATCAGACTGGTACAGCAACACCGGTGGGTTGCTTGACAGACCCAAGGTCCAATTTGAGGAGTAATTTTCCTGTTGCTCTTGATAACCCAGCTGAAAGCAAGCAGGCGAGGGCGGAGTACCTAGCTACTACAAAGTCCCCGAGGAAGAAAGGGAATAAATGGGATAATGTGGGCAGGTATAACGAGAGCCACTCAAAACCAATCACTGCGAGCCAACTAAAGACGGAAACCACTAGACATCAAAGCTCTTTAAAGCAAGAATATGGAGTGAAACCAGGTACGGAGAAACTCCAGTTCATACCAATTCCGATGTCATATAAGGAGCTGTATCAAAGCTTGTTCGATGTGCATGTTTTTGCTCCTCATTACTTGACCCCTTTACAACCTCTTTATCCCAAATGGTATGATATGAACGCGCAATGTGATTATCATGCGGGAATTTCAGGGCACTCAGTTGAGAATTGCATTGCCTTCAAAAAGCTAGTTGAAAGACTCATCAATATAGGCGTTGTCAAATTTGATGATTCATTCAGTGCAGAAAATACGCTGCCCAATCATATTGATGACGAGGCGAATAAGGTGTACGAAGAGGTGTTGGGAAATGTTCACATCAACGACGTGTTTGAAGACACAAATGAAAAGGGACCTTGTTAGATGTCCGCCCTTATAAATTTGGGAGTGTTCTAAGCAATTGGCTTGCGGAAGAAATCCCTGTAGTTTTTAGAACTTATTTAGAGTAATGTTCAGAACATTTTGTTGTTCTTAGCCTAGAAATGATAGAAATTCCTTTGTGAAATAGGCTTATATCTGAACGTTGTTATTTTAATGAAATATATCTTTGCGATTATTTTTGAGCCAATATTTTCATTCTTTACGAATAATAATTGTATATTCTTTCATTCTTTTGCATTTTCTTCCAAACCATCATTCATTCATTCATAATCATATTGTACAAATAATTATTCATGAATTTATACATTCTTTTGTATATTCTTCGGTGCTTATTATGGGTCCCCGGATATCAACTACGTGAATGACTCTGCTACAAACCCAGATTTTCCTTTTGAGCGATGCATGTGTTCAGAGGGATTTCATAACTTTGAAAATGACGAAGATTGTTGCTTATCTCCTGACTTGTTGAAAATGGTTGAACAAGAGAACCAACAGATCCTACCTCACAAGGAGCCATTAGAAATTGTGAGCTTCGTAATTGACCTGACCTCAGAAATGAAGTGAGACCTCATTAAATTACCTCTGGAGTACGGAGATATCTTTGTAGAGTCATACCAGGAAAAGGGTTAAGCACTGGTAATGAAATCTTCACAACGGCTAGATGTCAAAATTTGTATGAACGGTGTATTTCTTTGCCGGGGCAATGCCTTTCTTGTTGACTCATCAAAGCTTTGCCCGTTTGAAGTCGAGTTTTCATCTCTTCAGGTTTTGTTGGATCTAATCCTGATGAAAGAGGAAGATCCAAAGTTTTCTGTCGTAGTTGCGCCCCAAAAGGCTCAAATCAAAAAGGGAAGAAAAAAAAATCAAAATCAAAATCAAAATAAAAAAACAAAAAGAAAAAGAAAAAAAATAAAAGTCAAAAGCAAAAAAGAGAAATCAATCAAAGTTAAAATAAAATATGAAAAGAGAAAAAGAAAAGAAAATGAGAGGCAAAGGCGAAAACCCAAAAATGGCGCTTTGTGACCAAAGGTGGTTTTGAGTTGAAAACCCGAAAAGGGCGACTCAAATTTCGAGCAAAATGGGGCATGGACATCATCATTATCGAAGACTTCTAATGGGCATTGCTTCAACATTGAGATCATTAATTACTTCATCAAATGGATAGAGGCTACTGCATGCGTCAATGTCATCATATGCCGATATAGAATTCCAGAGAGGATGGTATTGGAAATTGCATTGAACTTGAATGTCAGCACGATAGCTGAGGGCTGTAATCAGTTCAAAATCAGACACCACGGTTTGTCACCGTACTACAAGACAATAGATTTCAAAAAAAAATGAAAATGAAAAATGAAAAATGAAAATGGAAAATGAAAAATGGAAAGGCTAAGAGGAAAACCCGCAAAGGGCGCCTTAAACCAAAGGGGATTTGAGCTGAAAACCCAAAAAGGGCGGCTCAAATACTGATTGGAATGGGGCATGAGGTGATTTAAGCTACTCAAATTTTGATCATATAGGGGCATGTGGTGATCTTGCTATGCCTAAATCAATAGGAAAGGATAGGCGACATCTTGGGGCATCGAAAAAGCATAGTAGATCTCCTAAACACATGTCAAACTCAGAATGGTCTTCAGGAAGTTTGTAGAGAGAAGTTCAAGCTGCGATATCTGGGGCACCCAATTCTCATATTATCTGTTGTTCTTGGAATACTTTTTTTCTTTTCCAAGATATACATTTCCAATTAATTTCTTTGTCATCCTTCTTTACTATCTTCGATAATTTGTTCTTTCGAGCTATGCTTAGAACCAACTTTATTCTTATCCATTGTTATGACCTTTTTGCAAACATGTTGCGTTGGAATAATGATTAATGGACTGATAAAACTTTCACAAAGGAAGTTTTGCATATTACTCTGAAAAGTTTCTAAATAATATGGGAGCCTGAAACAGGACTATTGCTTAGAACACACCAAATTTGAAGGTTGGAAATTTGAGAGGGAATAGTCTAAATTTAGACTTTCTCTTTGTATTTTCATTGTCAAATACGTTGATGATAAGACGACGAGTTAATAACATGATCACCAAGAAATAGGAAGAGGTTACCTCGGAAAGAGAGCCTCCATTTGCGCATGAGTCTTTGGTACGATACCCTGGAAATGGTGTAAGGGGACCAGAAAGATGTATATCCAGTATCCCTGAATTGGATAAGAGAGGATTAAGGAAAAACCATATTTCTACCCTTGGATTACAATGGAAGAATGATGGCACAAATTGTGCGCCCTAATGGATTAAACTTTAAGGTTTACAGTGGGGGCAACCTGGCTAAATGTTTCTTTAGAAAAGTCAGTCAAGCAAGAAGGCGTTATAGCACGTCAGTCACGAAGCCTTAATAAACTTCGAGTAATGACAACCTAAGCGGGATCATTCTCGAAAAAATAAAATTCTGCATTCACGCAAACACCATTCACACATATCTAGTTTGGAGCATTTGACTCATTTTGATCATGCCATCCTAATCATTAGGCATAATTAGGTTCATTATACAGGTCATGTTCACCAGAGAATAGATCAATGAAGATTGCGGATCTTATCTTCCCAAGGAGTAGGGAAACAGATCTAAGCGGCGAATCTTATCTTCCCTAGGAGTAGGGAAACAGACTTAAGCCACTAATCCTATCCCCCTGGTCAGCAGTGGGATAGGTTGAAGATTACGAATCTTATCTTCCCCAGGAGTAGGGAAACAAATTTAAGCCACTAATCCTATCTCCCTGGTCAGTAATGGGATAGGTTGAAGATTACGGATCTTATCTTCCCAAGAGTAGAGAAACAGATCTAAGCGGCGAATCTTATCTTCCCCAAGAGTAGAGAAACAGATCTAAGCGGCGAATCTTATCTTCCCCAAGAGTAGGGAAACAGATTTAAGCCACTAATCCTATCTCCCTGGTCAGCAGTGGGATAGGTTGAAGATTATGGATCTTATCTTACCCAGGAGTAGGGAAACAGATTTAAGCCACTAGTCCTATGTCCCTGGTCAGCAGTGGAGTAGGATTACGGATCTTATCTTCCCCAAGAGTAGGGAAGCAGATCTAAGCGGCAAATCTTATCTTCCCCAGGAGTAGGGAAGCAGATTGAAGTCGATAATCCTATCTCCCTGAAGTTGTAGTGGAGCGGATTAAAGAAATAGATCTTATCTCTCTGAAGTTGCAGTAGAGTGGATCGCATCAAATCTTATCTCCCTGAAGTCACAGTGGGGCAGACTGAAGAAGCAAATCTTATCTCCCTGAGGTTGCAGTGGAGCAGATTGAAGTCGATAATCCTATCTCCCTGAGGTTGTAGTGCAGAGGATTAAAGCAATAGATCTTATCTTTCTGAAGTTGTAGTAGAGTGGATCGCATCAGGTCTTATCTCCCTGAAGTTACAGTGGAGCAGACTAAGTAAGCATGTCTTATCCCGATTCTGTTACAGACGATGATCGAAGATGACAAATCTTATCTCCCTGAAGTCACAGTGGGGCAGACTGAAGAAGCAAATCTTATCTCCCTGAGGTTGCAGTGGAGCAGATTGAAGTCGATAATCCTATCTCCCTGAGGTTGTAGTGGAGAGGATTAAAGCAATAGATCTTATCTTTCTGAAGTTGCAGTAGAGTGGATCGCATCAGGTCTTATCTCCCTGAAGTTACAGTGGAGTAGACTAAGTAAGCATGTCTTATCCCGACTGAAGTTACAGCGGGACAGATCGAAGATGACAAATCTTATCTCCCTGAAGTCACAGTGGGGCAGATTGAAGAAGCAAATCTTATCTCCCTGAGGTTGCAGTGGAGCAGATTGAAGTTGATAAACCTATCTCCCTGAGGTTGTAGTGGAGAGGATTAAAGCAATAGATCTTATCTCTCTGAAGTTGCAGTAGAGTGGATCGCATCAGTTCTTATCTCCCTAAAGTTACAAAGGAGCGCATTTAAGTAAGTGTCTTATCCCGATCGGGTTACAAGTAAGGCGATTGAAGATGACAAATCTTCTCTCCCTAAAGTTGCAGTGGAGTGGATTAAAGTAATAGATCCTATCTCTCTGAAGTTGTAGTAGAGCAGATCGCATCAAGCCTTGCCGACTAGAGATAGCAAATTTTGTTCTTTCAAAGTTACAAATCCTATCTCCTCGACGTTACGGTGGAATGGATCGAAGCACCAATTCCTATAACTCTGAAGATGTAGTAGGATGGAATGGAGCCACTTGAAGAAGAAGAGCACCAAGGTCCAAGCGCGACCGGGCAAATTGGTCCTCTTTAGTCTTTGCTCTATCCTCGTTACACGTCAATGAGCAAAGAGGGGCAGCTGTAATAGGCCCAATTTTCCCGAACCCAAAAGCACAAACAAAAAATAAATAAACCAAATAAAAAAATTCCAATAAAATAGCAGTCCAAATTACAAAAAGAAAACTCACTAGACCCAACAGTAGGCCCAACATGGCTCAAACCTAATTACACTTAGCCTAACCCTCCAGCCTAATGGCCCAAATCACTACCCAAACCCGAATCTAAACCTAAACAGACGCTAAACCCAATTTTTAAATACCATCCAGCCCAATCAATAGTCCAACCCAACTACCAACGCAGCCCAACACAACAAGAAACCCTAGCATCACATTGTTGCCGCATACAGAACAGAGCTTCCCCCCTCACAGGCGTGTTGCGCCTGCAAGTGTAGCCCTCCGCGCCAAAGCCACACCTCCGAGCTGAGCCACACCACCACCAGGGACCATGCCTTCACATAGCACCATACACGTAAGCCTCTGTACACACGCCCGCGCACATCCGTACCTGCAGAAATGCACCAAAAACAACAGTAAAAAAGGACAGAACAAAAAAGAAAAAGAAAATGGATGTATTTTTTGATTCGGCCATATAAGGCCATATTTTTAGCGTTTGTGGAGAGAGGCATATTGTATCACAGGCAGGAAATCAATAAAAATACAAAAGGTTTTCTTTTCCTTCGGTTCTCTTTTCTTCTCCGATGTTTTTTTTCCCTTTTTCGTTTGTTACTAGCCTCATATAGGCATATATATGTAGAGAGCAAATAACAGAAAAGGGGGGAGGTTAGAAGTCGTACCTAGCAGTGCAACCTCGGCCGTCTCCGTCGTCATCGGAGTACGGGCTAGGATCGGGGACTGTTCGAGGGTGCTGGAGCGGCGCAACTCTAGGCGAAAGGAGTTTTTTTAGTTTTTTTTATCTTTTTCTTTTCTTTTCTGATTAGGGCAATAGCGTTAATGTTGGGTTAAGTGGGGAGATGAGAAACGACGCCGTATTGCCTGATTCAGTGGCTCTTAAATGGTGCCGTTTAGACACAGAACTCACTGGTGTGACCAATTCGGGAGGATCCACGTATTTTTATTAATTGGTCTATTTGCACATTGAATCCCTCTGCATTTTGTTTTCACTTCAATTTGGTTTTTCTTAAGTTTTTAATTGCTGCCTTATGTTTGATTCGGATTCTAATTGGATCCACAAGTGAACGACGTCGTTTTATCAATTAGTTCTGAATGTTTTAATTTTGCATTTAATTGCTACATTAGTCCTTGTATTTTAAGAAGATTTTAAATTCGCCCTTTCAGATTTTTGTTTAATCTTAATGTAACGATTTTAACTATTATTATTGTTTCATTTTCTCTTTAATTACATTATTATTATTAATATTTTTCTTTTCTTCTTTAAATTATGTTTTATTTCTAATTTAGTTTTTATTAATTTAATTTTAAATCTAATTAGTGCATATTTTTGACATGTTTTTAAGGTCTAGTATTATTTAATGTTTAATCTTAACCTTGTTTTTAAATTTATCCATAGTTTTATTTTAATATCATGTATATTATTTTAAATTATTATTAACATGTTTTAAACTTATCATACATTTTATATATCTATTATATATTTTATCTTCAAACTTGACATATTACTATTTGATTTATTATTTATCAATGCGTATATTTTTATAAAGATTTTGGTATAATTTGTATATGTTTTAATGTTTTGTTTAGGTTGTAGCTTAAAGTTCATTTTGTATATCTATATGCTAAATGTTTATATAAATTTTTATACGCTTTTTTCTAAGGTTGTTATTATCTTATTTCAAGTTTGTTTTGAGTCCATGTGCAATTTATTTTAAAACTTTTATATGTATGACATTTTATCATTTTTATTATCTTGGTGTATTTTTAATTGATGATAGATTTGCTTAGCTTTTGAACATCAATGTTGATATTTGTATAACACTTATTTATTTGTTTTAGTTTAGATTTAGATTGTATTTCATATTCTACATTGTATGTATTGCATCCCAATCACGTTCCTTTTACGAGAATTGTATTTTATTAATGCATTATGGTTGTTTTATTACTTAATTCCTAAAAATTCAATGTTCATAAGTTCTCGAAAGTATCGCGCCTTAACTTACTAGGCTTTGATTCTTCCCAATGAATTTAGATAATCGAGTGTTCAATTTATTAAAATCATTCAATTTTAAAACTAAGCATTTGAGATTTCAAAGTGTTGAATCCTAACTTACTGGATGTGACATTGTGCTATCTCGATTTTTTTTAAAATAAAGGCAACATTCGATATTTAGGAATTTTGTGAAATCGAACCCTAACTTACTGGGTTTTGATTTTTTCATTTGACCCGAATAATCAAATATCCTTCTCAAAATGCATATTTTTTTAAAGTCAATTTTAACTTCAAAATAAAAGGATTGTGTTTTAAAATCTTTTCAAAATCTCGACATTAAGACATTAGACAATCAATTCGGTACCAATTTTGGGCGTCACGAGGGTGCTAACCCTTCCTCGTGCGTAACCGACTCCCGAACTTGTTTTTCTCAAAATTCGCAGACCTAAAATTATTTTCAAGGTGACCCGATCGCCCCATAATAAAGGATCGGTGGCGACTCCCATTTTATTTTTAAGGTCGATCCCCATTTTTTTTCAAACATTAAAAATGGTTTCGACTCACCAAGATGATGTCTACCACACTGAGCACACTCTGGTCTAGATGGTCGAGTACTACCCACACTTGCAACTGTAGTAGTCTTAGCTCTTGAATCTACAAATCCTTTACCTCCGTTTTGGCTAGGATACCCACTTGAAAAATTCATTCTAGTAGAAAACTCTCTAGGCCTCTTGGATGTAGACTGAAATGATTTGCTCATCTACCTTTTCTTCGTGTTTGGAACCTCAATCTCAACTTTGCGTTTTCTTTTAACAACTCCTCTGCTTTACAGACTCTTTCAACTAGAACAACTAATTCTTTTGTCTTTAGAACACCAACTAACAATCGGATATCATCATTAAGTCCATCCCTAAATCTTTTGCACATAATAGCTTCTGTAGATACACACTCTCGAGCATACTTGTTGAGTCTGAAAAATTCACGTTCATACTCAGTCACAGTCATCTTACCTTATTTTAACTCAAGGAACTCTTTTCTTTTCTAGTCAATAAACCTCTAACTGATATACTTTTTACGGAACTCCTCCTGAAGGAAATCCCAAGTAACTCTCTCACTTGGTACAACTCATACAAGAGTCTTCCACCAACGATAGGTTGAATCTCTGATAAGTGAGACAACACACTTCATGCATTCTTCAGGTGTACAAGATAATTCATCAAAAATCTAATAGTATTCTCGAGCCAAAATTCTACTTTCTCTGCATCATTGTCTTTAGTAGCCCGAAATTCTTCAACCCCTTGTTTTCTGATCTTATCAACTGGTGGCCTTTCTTTTATAACTGTACCTGTACCTGTACCTGTAATCGAGGAAGCTACATGGGGAATTTGAAAATCATGAGGGGGTGGAGATCTAACAGCCAGATTCGTATGAACGAACTCGGCAAATAATTCATTCATATCATGGAAGAAGGCTTCTCGAGCCCTTCCTCCTTGACTAACTGTAACGGGACTTTCACTAACATTAACATCTGGTGAAACTGTCCCTTCTGCGAAAGCGAGCACATTACTCTCTACTTCATCTATACCAGCTCGTTCGGGATCTATAACTATAAAAGAAAACAATTCAAAATCATCAGGAGTCGTCACACTATCAAAATATATAAGTATGGCATGTATAGCTAGACTCTTCTTCATACTGAATATTCTGAGAAACGATTAAACCTGCTCTGATACCAATAAAATGTAACACCCCTTACCCAAGATCGTTGTCGAAGTCAAGCATGAGGCGTTACTTGAATTTACTTAAAAGTTCGGGGCATAAAAATTTACTTTTAAAAGTTATTTCACTGTTCATAATAAGGCTGTCCACCTGCATAGCAGTCACTAAATCAATTATAATTCGAGCTACGAAACTCAAAATTTAGATCTATAAATTTTCACTGATACTAGAATCAAATATATTTTTACCATAAACTTTTTAGAATTTTTGGTTCATCCAATTAGTACAGTTTATTAGTTAAAGTCTCCCATGTTTCACTGATTTACTGTCCTGACCTCTCGTCACTAAAATTCAATTATCTCATTGTACAGACTTCATATATGTTCTCACTTGTTTCTACAGAAAATAGACTAAATAAGAAATCTATACATAAAAATTACAACTCAGAAATATTTTTTACAGTTTTTAATGATTTTCCAAATTCAGAACAGGGGATTCTAAAAATGACTTTGACCTTGTCGAACTAAAATGCAAATATCTCGGAATACATAATTCCTTTGTCTACACCATTATTTTTCTATGAAAATAGACTCAATAAGATTTAATTATATATCTCATCCACCCTCTAATTCATTTTATACTATCCTTGGTGATTTTTCAAAATCAGGTCACTACTGCTGTCTCAAAACTGATTCACTACCAATTTTTACTTTTTCATGATTTCTATGCATAATTTTATCACCTAGACATTTATAAGAACAGACACCTTCATACTTAGCCATTTTAATAACTATTCATCATCCAATATTTACATATCATATTTTGGTCAAATCTTAAGAATATGCAATCGAAATGACCAAGTCCCTATACATGCCATAGCTCAAAACATTTATCGTCTTAAAATACCGAGTTGTGGGGGTTGAGTGTGAACGCTCTCTGACGTCTTCAAGATCCCGACTATGCTTGATAATACTATATGGAAGAAAAAAAATAAAAGAAATAAGCATAAAGCTTAGTAAGTTTACAAGTAATTAAATAATAACATTTATCATAAACAATTATATTCATAAATTTTTATTAAGCATTATGATCTTTACTTTCTTCTTTACTTACTCTCTTACTCATTTACTTACTTGCTTATTTAACTTACTCCTTCGTTGCTGAAATTTCTTTTCTCAACTGATAACTGAGATACTCTTAATCATATTAACTCACCTGAACTTATCTATTAGGCTTTTACCTGAACTTTCATGTAACATCGTCTATTTATTAGCCCGTTGAATCACTTGGAATACTAATGATACTCGGGTCTCCTGTCTGAATATAACATGCCAAAGCTATGTCCCAGACATAGTCTTACATGGAATGTTTCTTGTACTGCCAATGTCATATCCCAGTTATGGTCTTACATGAGAGTTCTCATATAGGTGCCCATGTCATGTCCCAGACATAGTCTTACGGGTGACCTCTCATCTCGGTGCCAACGCCATGTCCCAAACATGGTCTTACATGGGACCTCTCATCTCGGTGCCAATGCCATGTCCCAGACATGGTCTTACATGGGACCTCTCATCTCGGTGCCAACGCCATGTCCCAAACATGGTCTTTCATGGGATCTCTTTACCCAAATGTCATGACATTTGTATCCAATACATTCCTCATGTTTCAACGGGGCCTTTTAACACTGATTCTCTGTCATCTCATACTTGAGTTAACATTAGATATTGTCATGAAATAAATACATAATTGCTGAAAAATAACAACATTAATAATAATTATCAAAATATTGCATTTATTTACCCTAAAATTACCTCGGTACAAAATATGATCAAATCTAGCACTTTAGTCCTCAACATTTTTTCCCCAATCTAACTCCGAATTTTGTTCTTCTTGATCTATAATAGAAAATTTAGCTTATTTAATACTCACATTCATCAAAACAGTCCTTAACTCAAACTTTGACAAAATTATGTTTTTCCCCCAAACTTTTTCATATTTACACTTTTGTCCCAAAGCTCAGAAATTAAAATTTATCCCTTATTCTTATGTTTTATGACATTCTGAACATTTTTCCCTTCTACGGAAACATCAAATTCCCACTCTAACACTTACTTATGAACATTAGGTATTTTTACCGATTTTGTCGTTTTACTCGTTTTCACTTAAAATCACTTAGCAAGAGTTGTTTAACATAATTTAAAGCTTCATATTCTACCATAAAACATCAAACTAAACACATTTCACCTATGGTTATTTTTCCAACTATGAACCCTAGGTTAAATTATTGCTAGAACAAGCTAAATCAAGTTACCAGGACTCTAGAATAGACTTACAATCAAGCTTGGAAGCTTGAAAAACCCTAACCATGGTTTCCCCTTGTGAAATTCGGCCATGGGGTTAAAGATGGACAAAAATTGGCTTTTAATTTTGTTTTTAATTCATTTTAATAACTAAATAACCAAAATGCCCTTACTAAAAAACTTTGGGAACATGCCTAACCATGTCCATTTTTGTCTATCAACTTAACCAATGGTCTAATTACCATATAAGAACCTCCAATTTAAAATTTCATAACAATTGGACACCTCTAACATGTAGAACTTAACTTTTGCACTTTTTACAATTTAGTTCTTTTGACTAAATTGAGTGCCCAAACGTCGAAATTTTCGAATGAAATTTTCACGAAACCATTTTTTGAAATCGTAGATCATAAAAATATAATAAAATAAATTTTTTTCTTCATCAGATTTGTGGTCCCGAAACCACTGTTCCGACTAGGCCCAAAATTAGGATGTTACAGTTCGTATAACGACTCTCCACTCACACATACTTATTCGACTTATTTCATACAATCTAGTTCACTTAATTTATTCTTTTTAACTTAATTAGATCCTTAATTTCTACCTCCTAACCTCCTAACTTGTGCCTAATTATAGATTTAGGCCAATAATTCAACTCAATTTACTAGACACTACTTTTCTCGAAAAATCACCGTTCATCCTCATTCTCAAAAGAAAACCATTTAATTCATGCAATTATTTAAAGATTTTGACCAATTGAATTTTTAAACCTCGTGTTCTAAAAACTCAACTTTTTAACAACTTGTCTTAATTTACACATTTAACCTCTATTTTAACCACTATTCCAAATTAGTCTCTATTAATTTTTACTAATGCCCCAATTAATAATACCATTATTATTTGATTTAATTATTATTATCATTTTTAACTAATCATTTACTTTATCCTATTTCAACTTCTACGACACAAAACTCGATTTTTCTCTTGAGTCCACAATTTAAAGTCCATTTCTACTAACCTGGTTTTCGAGATGTGATGGACATGACATTGATACATGGAAAACATTGTGAATCTTTTCTAACTTAGGTGGTAAAGCCAAACGGTATGCCACAAGTCTTATTTTCTGAAGTATTTCTTATGTCCCTATGAATCTCGGACTAAGACTTCATTTTCTATAAAATTGCAACACTTTTTTCCAAGGTGAGACTTAAAAAAAACTTAATGCCCAACTTCCAAATCGATATCTTTTTGTTTAAGATCAACATAAGATTTTTGTCGACCAGAAGCAACTTTCAAATAATCATGGAGAACTCTGACTTTATCTTAAGTTTCACAGATCAAATCAATACGAATTATCTTTCTTTCACTCAACTCAAACAAATAAAAAGGAGCTCTACATTTTCGTCCATATAATTTTTCGTCCGGTGCCATTTTGATACTCGTTTGATAGCTGTTATTATAAGAAAATTTAGCTAACAGTAGAAATTTCTCCCAACTACCTTCAAGCTCGATAACACAACATCTTAACATATCTTCAAGAATTTGAATTACACATTCAAACTGACCATCTATCTGGGGATGGAATGCCGTGCTAAAAGCTAATTTGGTGCCCAAAGCTTCACTCAAGAATATAAAGGTGAACCACGAATCTCGATCTGAAATAATTGACAATTGTACACCATGCAATCTAACAATCTTAGACTTATACAATTAAACTGATCTCTCCAGTGAATAATATGTTCTGACCAGAATAAAGTGCACCAATTTCATCAATCTATTGACAACAATCCAAGCGACATCTTTCTTTTTCGGAGTCAAGGGCAATCCCGTACAAAATCCATAGTGACTCGTTCGTAATTCCATTTCAGGATCATTACCGATTGTAATAAACCTAACGAAACTTAATGTTCGATTATCACATGCTGGCACATTAAACATTTAGTTACAAAATGTTTCATACCTTACCACAAGTACATTTGCTTCAAATCATTATATATTTTCGTACTACCAAAATGAATTGAATAGTAACTATTGTGAGCTTCACTCAAAATGACTCATTTTTTCGTCCCATTTTGAATACACGAACAACCGCTGAAAACAAATTTACTATCGTTACCAGTATTGAACTCTGAATTCTGACCATTTTCAATCAATTCACGCTTTAATTTCGACTCGGAATCATTTTTTTGCAACTTTGAAATTTGCTAAAGAAATGTTGGTCTAAGACTCAATTCACACATAATAGAACCATCGTGTTCCAAAGTCAACCGACTATTCACTTCTTTTAAAGCAAATAAGGATTTCCAGCTTAAAGCATCAGCTACCACATTTGCTTTACCAGGATGATAATCTATAATCAGATCATAGCCTTTCTGTAATTTGAGCAACCTGTGTTGATGAAGATTCAATTCATTTTGGGTCATCAAATATTTCAAGATTTTATGATCTGTGAAAATACGACATTTTTCACTGTAAAGGTAATTCAAGATCATGTGTCAGATAATTTCTTTCATGTGTTTTCAACTGATGAGAGGCATAAGCTATCACTTTGCCTTCACGCTTAAGTACAAAACCTAGTCCATTCAACAAGGCAACACTATAAACTGTAAATTTTTTTCGAATTTAGGTTGACTCAACAGTAGACCATCGGTTAGCAGCTTTTTCAACTGATCAAAACTCTATTGACGTTTATCAGTCCAGAAAAATCAAACATCTTTCTGTAACAATTTTGTTAGTGCCAAGGCAATTGTCAACAACCTTTTCACAAAACACTAATAATAACCTGTCAAACCCATAAAACAACACACCTCAGTAACATTTTACTGAGGGTTCCAATTCACTTCTATAAAAATTTTGTTCGAATCAACTCAAATACCATTCGCAGAAATAACATGCCCTAGAAATCCAACTTCGCGTAACCAGAACTCACATTTGTTAAAGTTAGCATAGAACTACTTTTCATGTAGAGTCTATAACACAACTCTCAGGTGCTGACCATGTTTGGTTCCTTCCTTCAAGTAAATCAAGATGTAATCAATAAACACAACCATGAATCGATCTAAATGTGTCTAAAATAATCTATTCATGAAATCCATGAACCCAGCACAGATATTCGTCAAACTAAACGACATGAAAAGATACTCATAATGGCCATATTAAGTTTTGAATGTTGTTTTCAGAACATTTGGTTCTTTGACTCGCAACTAGTAATAACCCGATCATAAATCAATTGTTTTCGTAACTAGTAATAACCCGATCGTAAATCAATCTTCGAACATACAGTCTCTCTTTTTAACTAGTCAAATAAATCGATGATTCTCGGTAACGAATATTTATTCTTCATTATCACTTTGTTCAATTGTCGGTAATCGATACATAACCTTAGAGTGTCGTATTTCTTTTTAACAAATAAAATAGGAGCTTCCCAAGGTGATACATTCGGTCTAATGAACCCGTGATTTATCAATTCTTGCAGTTGAGGCTCTAACTCTTTTAGTTCTGTTAGTGTCACTTTGTACGACGCTATAGATATCAGAGCAGTTCCTGGTACAAGATCAATTACAAACTCAACTTCTTTTTCCGGTGGTAAGCTAGGCAATTCTTCCGGAAAAACATTTGCAAATTCACACACCGTTGGAACCTGATCTATTTTCGATTTAGATGCCCAAGTGTCTAATATGTAAGCCACAAAAGCTTCATCACCTTTTTGGATAAACTTCTAAGCAGTAAAGGCCGATATCATGCTACTTACATAATCAAATTTGGTTGTTTCAATGCTAGCCAAATCTTCGTTTGAACATTTTAAAATAATTCATTTTTTTGCAACTAAAAATTGCATCATGAGCTATTAACCAATCAATCCCCAGAATAACGTCAAATTCATAAAACTACAATAACATTAGGTTAGCAAGAAATTCGTAACCCCAAATTTTTAATGGACAATTTTTATTGAATTTATTAACTATCACACTTTGACCTATCGAATTTGACAATGTGACACTCTAATTTCAATTTTAGTAGATTCTACTCGTAATTTCTTTTCTCTAGCTAATGTTGTGCATATATAAGAATACGTGGATCCAAGATCAATAAATGCAATAACAGTAACATCAAAAAGACTGAAAGTATTAGCAGTAACATCAAATGTCATAGCCTCCTCTCTAGCATAAATTGCATAAGCTCTGGCTAGTGCTCATCCCACAAATTTAACAGTCGTATCACGTGTTTCATTTCGACTAACTCTAGAAGTATTTCTAGACCTCGGTTTTCTACCCCTTTGAGACACATTTGCTGATCTAGTAACTTGTTTTGAACTAAATTTAGCTTTATTCGGACATTCTCTTAGCAATTGTTCACATAAACCACAGTGAAAACTTGCTCCTATTTTGAGCCTACATTGACCCAGATGAATTCGACCAGAGTGATTATAGGTAGGCATGTCTGTATTCCGAACACTACCAGCACTTGCCACCGAAGTAGCTTGAGTCTTTGATGGAGTTTACCTTAGCATACTTTTTCCCGTATTCCCAACAGTAGGAATGGATTGGCTTCTAAAATTTCTTAGCTTCTTAAACGAATCTGTGAAGGAGTTTCTAAATTCACTTCGCTTGCTCGAGTTTTCCTTCTTAGCTTTTGGCCGTTTCTTATCTTTCGAAATTGCCTCTATTTTTGAGCACGCTAGGAAAATATTACAAATTATTTAAATTCAAGTATTCCCACCATTGCTTGAATGTTTTCATTTAATCACCTTTCAAATCTAGCAGACATTTTAGCTGTTAAAGTGATTTTATTTAACAAATTTACGCTTCTATTCAACAATTGGAATGTTTACCTCTTTTAGATCCATGAACTTGAGTTTCCTGTCTTTCAAGTACAATAGAATGACATATTTATTCCTAAATTGGGTCTCAAAAAATTCTCATGTTACATGATCTTTTGGAACCACTGATGTTAAGGTAATCCACCACTGATAAGCATCTTGTTTCAATAATGAAATAGCACATTGTAAACTATCTTCAGGTGAGCAATTCAGTTCATTAAAAACACGTTGAACATTTTCTAAACAATACTCAACTTTTGTGGGATATTCATTATACATTCTTAAAAAAAATTTGGCTCCGTATTTACGAATTTTATCTCTAGGGAATCAATGAACAGATACTTTATTTAAGTTTTGAGGATGAACAGATGCTAACGGAGGCACAAGAGGGAGTAGAGGTTGTGGAGACATCCGATTATTCTGTAAAAGTTATGCAAACCAATCATTCATCAACTACAAGAAGGTATTACGATCCCCGCTTCCCAATAATTGAGATCAAGACATATCCTGACTTGCTCTCTCATTGAAAGCCGGAACATACTTTCAACATCATCATTATCGGCACGATTAAATCGTCTGCCATCGTAAATCTATAAAATAAAACATAGTCAGATCTAATCATGAGCATCACATAGCTCAGAGGTTATTATGGAATGTATTTCTAGAGTCAATACACGCTATGTTTAGTCCTAGGATCGACTAAACCATAGCTCTAATACCGCTAAATGTAACACCCTATACCTCGGCCCTGTCACTCAATCTAAGTTATAAGGCGATACAATTATAAAATGCTATCACTTTTCAATAATAAAAAAATATAAAAAAATATCATTTAATAATAAATCATAATCATTTCCATGTTATCAATCATATCTAGGCCCTAATCAGGCTTACGAAACATTTAAAATAAATCAGAATCAAAACTAGATTAAATTGAAACTTCTACAAAATTTTGAGTGAAAAGTGTAAACAAGGGTCACTTGACTGTGTGATAGAAGCCAACCCGTGTGGCCCCAAGCATGGTCGTGTGGCTACTCCACACGCCCATTTTCACAGACCATGTATAATTCGAATAGAGGGTCACACGGCTGTGTCGCTAAGCCGTGTAATAACTTGTGACCGTGTGAAAAATTCTGTACCTAAAATCAAACAACACTGTGTACGACACACGCCATGTGGATGGCCGTATGTGGCACACGACTATGTGACAGCCTGTGTCCCAGGCTGAGTGCACCTAAAATAACTTCACAACCAAGATTTTTCATATATTATTTCTTAAGTTCCTATCCAAACCATTTCCAATCATTTTTACTTATTCAAAACACATTTAAAACATGCCTTCAATGGCACCACATTACAATCATAAAACAACAACCATCCAAATTAGTCAACTCATTCATTTTAACATAAAAAATTTGCAATACTCATTCCAAAACTTGTATCACCTAAATATCTAAAATACCATTCAAACTTGACTTATAACCACACATTACCAAAACATCAAATATTCATTAGATACATCTAGTTACCAAAACTTGATTTTTATGTTTTTGAAGTCGTTTAAGCTTACTCTAGCTAGCTCAAGATAAATTTGTAAAAGCGATAAAGATTAAGGGTTATGAAATGAATGTTTTTAATATGTTTTGATGTTAATTAATGGATTATTTATCTTTTTATGAAATAAAAAGTTTTGTTAAGTAAATTTTGATAAATTTTAGAATAAAGGATTAAATTGTTAAAAGTATAAATTCTAAGGTCTTATTGTACAATGATGGTAAGTATGAGTTATCCCAAGGTCCCTTGTGATTGTGGTTAAGTTAGATTTAAGTTAAAATGGTTAAATTGCACAATATGGACTTAAAAACTAAGTTGTGAAAAAGCTAAAATGTTAAGGGCAAAATAGTAATTTTACAAAATATGAAATGTGGACTAAATTGAATGCGAGAGATGTTAAATGAATTAATTTATCTATTTTGACCAAGATAGATCACGTACGAATCTATATCGGGGAAAAGCTAAAGCCTCAGATTAGTCGATCTCGTTTTTACGCCCTAGTTATCGAGGTAAGTTCGTATTTACGGATTATTATGTTGATGTTGTTTAATTATATGTTAATATGTAATGCAAATGCTATTGATCAATGTATATCCAGAATCATGCTATAATGGTTAATGAGTCCCGGTTGAACCTTAGGAATTCGTAGGATACAAATGAAATGTCATTAGGGATTTCATGTTTCGGGTGCTGCTCTTGAATGTCTTACCAATGGCTGAGTTCTTGTATTTGTTACGGATACTCCACAGCTCGTGTAAGCAGCATCGTGTAGCTTACATTCTGATCCACAGCTCGTGTGAGTAGATCCATTTCACAACTTGTGTGAGCAACGATAGAAAGGAAATGTTACGGTTATATGTTTAAGCACACTTCGTGTGAGCTTTCCCAAGTATCTGATGATATTCTAAGTGATTCAACAGGCAATGAAAAGGATTGAAAAGGTAAGTTCTCATGTAGTAAAATGCATTTGTTCATGGAAAGGTTAAATGATACAAATGATATATGTTCACATTAAAACGAATCATATGTTTGATTCAAGTGAATTATGTATAAATGCACTAACTTGTGTTGGTGATGATGCTTAGGCTTGTGCCAAGCTTGAGGTTGGATTGCATTATGCTTATACTTATGTTATTTAAATGAAATGGTAAGTTATGCTTCATGTTTTACGAACTTACTAAGAATTATGTGCTTACGTAGTTTCTTTCCTATGTTTTATAGATAATCGGAAGCTCGATCGATTTAGAAGCTCATCGAAGATTTACCACACTATCCAGCATAAATATTAGTAGTTTTTGATGATTTGATCAAGTTTATAATGACATGTATAGGTGGACTTGTATTGGTATTTAGTTAAAAGTTTAATGGATGATTTGGTATGTATAACTTGTGAAAATTGTCTTGGTTGGTAATATTTGATACCTTGATGGATTGTGTCATTATGGCTAACTTGAGATGTATGATTTGAATGGCTCAAATGGTATGTTTGAGGTGATATGTTAATGGTAATGTTGTGGCATATTTTAGTAAAATATGAACTATATTTGATGAAGGAAATGTGACCAAATATGCATGTTTATGTAAATTTGGATGTTTGCTTGTGAGGTGCCTTGAAATGACATATTGGTTGATTGATTTAAGGCTATTGAAATGGTCATTATATGCATGTTTTGGTAAGGTTTGAATTCTTGTTTATCTGTAGAAAAAAGGCCTATAAATGTATGCATGAGTTGGTGTAAGAAATGGCTTGTTTTTGGCTAAAATCATGTCCACACAGCCTGAGACATAGGCGTGTGACTCAATTGCGTGTGACACACGGCTTTGTGTCCCCTGCAGGTTTTATTGCATGCAAGTCAGGCAGTTACATGGCCTAGCACATGGATTGGCACACAGGGGTGTGGGGCTATTTACAGAGTTACACGGCCTGGGACACAACCATGTGACCTTACTTAGAGAGTTACACAGGTAAGGACACAGGTTGGGACATGGCCGTATGTCCCAATTTCTATTGTTACATAGCCTGAGACACGGGTGTGCGTCTCAGCCGTGTTAGGCACACGGCCTGGTCACATAGCCGTGTGACCCCTGTAGTCAAACTTTTTCTTGAACTTTCCAAATGTTTCTGATTTAGTCTTGAATTGTTTCTAATATATTTCAACGGCCTCGAGAGCTCAATTTAGGGATGACATGTATAAGAATGAATGTCTCATGATATGTTTTCAATGATGTATGAAATGTATGTTTTAATGTTCTGTTTTTTTGGTAATGCTCTGTAACCTTAATCTGGAGACTGATACTAGTTAGGTGTGTTACAGCATATAAGTGCACTTATAAGTAAAGTACCAAAACATACTCAACGTTTGCAAAGCAAACATCCTATATAGATGCCACAAGTAACCACAATTTCAAACTTCAAAATCTACCTAGTCAAAAAATGATAGGTGTGAGCTCCTGTTGATTTAATCGACATGTTTAGAGTATGCAAAACCGACACCTTACTCATTTAATAGCTTATTGCAAATTGCTATTCAAACTATTATCCCTATTATGAAAAAGTTCATTAATTTCAAATCAACAAATAATGATCGCACGGATAGTCAGAATTCATATTTTGTCCACATTGAAACACACTGTATATCCGTTGATTTTTCGATGGAACTTTGTAAAACAGCACAATACACTAGTGTGGGAAACATTTAATGCTCGTTCAAGCTAGTCGGATACAGAAATACATGTCTCAAGTTACCCGTTCGAGCTAGACCATTGACAACACAAAAAAATAGCCTGGCCAGGGCTATATATACATACAAGGTTATCACTCCTGGCTAAACCTTTCAAACGACAAAAAATTACCAGTCTAGGTTAAATCTGTGTCACATGTATATCCAAGTCCACAACAAATGCTGGAGCTCGGTTTAGATTAAGAATCATTCAAGAACCTTGTGTGTGAGGCTTTTACTCCGTCCATAAGAATTATCTCAAAATTCAATTTATTACAACATAGTCTGATTTCTATTTTAGCCATTTATGTACAAATAATTAACAACATTTAATAACAAATTATAACCACGGAAAATAGTATGAACTTACCTGTAAAAGTGATTTAACTATGAGGGAGTAATCGATAATTTTTCCTTTTGCCTGTATGTCCTCTGGTCGTTGAAATTCTTGATCTAAAATATAGTTTAATATAATTAATCAATTCAAACAACATAAACAATCAAATTTATGCTTTTAAACCCTTTTATTCAAACTTTAAAAAATTACCCCAAAACTTTACCCCTTATGCAATTTAGTCCCAATTTCAAAACTTGCAAAATTTTCACAATTAGCCTAAAAGCATTAGTTTCAAATTCTTTATGGTTCTTCTGCAACCCATAAAAAATTGATTATTTGCAATAGAACCATGTTAGTTTCAAAATTATAACAATTAAATCCTTAGATTCAAAACTAATTATAACAAACATATAAAATTTATTCATGGTAAGTCCTTAAACTTTTAACAATTTAACAAAATAGCCACTGGGTTAGCTAAATTAAGCTACAACGGTCTCAAAAACATAAAAATTACTTAAAACAGACTAAAATTTCACTCACATGCAAGGCGAATTTAGTAGTCGAAACTCAAGCTTCTCCCATAAAGTTTTCTCTTCTAGAATTAGGTGGTGAGAGCTAATGGGGATGATGATGTTTTTGCTTATGTTTATGTGTATGTTTTCTTATTTATTAATTTACTATATTATCCTTTTAATTAACCATAAAATTTAACGCAATGATGGCCCAAATCGTCCATTACAACTAGTAATGGTCTACTTACCTTCTAAGGCTTTAAAATAACAAATTCATACTCAATATTCACAAGTAACAATAGCTATTAACCTTTGCAGTTTTCACATTTAGTCATTTTTACTTAATTTACTAACTAAACATTGAAATTTTCTAACCAAATTTTAATATGACCCTATAGCAGAATCATAAATATTAAATAAATAATATTTGTTGAATCACTTGTCAAAATTGTGGTCCCAAAACCACTATTTTTGACAACACTGGAAAACGAGATGTTACATGTTTCAACTTCATTCAGCTTCCATTAGCCTTTTCTACTATAATTGATATATTTTATTTCATTTAATAGATAAATCTACTATGTATGTTCTCAATTTAGTATCAGTTATATAGCTTAGTGGTTTTAGGGGTGTTACACTTTTAGTTGATAGGGATATGATGTAGGGTTTGTGAATCACCTCAACAAACGTTTCTTTCCCGCTCTGACAGTAATGGATGAAATATGCTATCACAGCCCACCAAGAGGCTCCCATAAGCTAGCTCGGTGAAATGTCATACAAATTTAAAATATTAGCAAACAAAGGAAGTAAAAAGTAAAGTCAGCCTTTCACCCTTCAAACCAACTTCACTCAACCAATGCCTCCCTTTGAGAACCAAAAACTCATAATTAAAGTTTGAATCAATTTTAATTCCTCTGAACTACAATAATTTCCTTATTTCCTCCATAGTCACAATATATTCAATCAAGTCACTCTCATTGACAACATCCTCGAGTCTCTTCTATTCTTTTTTTTCGTTTGGGATCATCCCCCTTGTCCATTATAATAACAAAAACTAAAATGCAAGATAAAAAAAGTTAGAACATAAACTTCCCAAATAAAAAAAAATCCTCAAACTCTTCACCCCCACAAAAAAATGGAGAAAATAGAAAAATACAAAAAGTGGAGAAAAGAAATAACAGGGAGACAAAAGAGAAAAACCGAGAAAAACTTAGTAGTTTATAATTGGGTCAACTAATACAATGAAAATAGGTTGGTAAGTCTTCCTATTTATAAAATAGAGACACATTGTCACTTCACACACTACTTTACATATTCATCTCAACACCTAAATTTCATCTACATTTCGAAATTAAAAATTCAATTTTTTATTTTCGGAACCCTAAAATCTAGCTTCCTTAAAATTAACCCTAAACTTCTCTAACTTTCTTTGATTTTCAAGACTCTTCAGCAATCTTGGTAGATTTCACTTTATAACCTCCCCCTTGATTGGGGACAATTATTATACCACCTCTGTCATACCTTCATGAACATCTACGTGTCACTCTTGAGCATCACATCACCACTAAGAATACCTTCACAAAAAGCACATAGGGCTCTTCAATTATGATGGTACAACCATTGATTACTAAGCTATCCTATGCTATCATCCCCAATTTATGAGCTCACGTCGCCACCTCTACAAGGGAAAAGATGTTACCCTACCGCTAATAAAATGTTTACACATGACATCCCCATGCTTCATATCTAAGGAAGATGAACAAAAAACTAGAAGGGTTCATCTCTCTCTCTCTCCCCCCCCCCACACACACACTTTCTCTTTCTCTTCTAACTTTATCTCTATATCAAAGCTCTATTTACTCTTCTCTTCTCTTCTCTCATTCTTCCTTTTTCACCACCTTACCTAAGGATGGCTCTTCACCCTTTAAGGGTGAACTACCATTCACCTTTTTCGATTCTACCCTTTATTGATCCCACCTATCAATAAATTTCATCATTTATTATTTGGTTGGGAGGGTTCTACTTTTGATTCTAGAGCACTAGGAAATGTTGCTTGGGAGAAATCCCAAAATAGGTTAAAAATTACATTTGGTGATCCACTAATATTATCATCACCTTGCTATTATTTATTTGATTTTTCTTATAAATTATTTAAACTATTACATATTATTTTTGTAGGAAAATATTATGAGGTAAATGTTGGTTATACAACTGCAAAAGATTTTCTTGCACCATATCATGAGGTACTATATATACATATAAGAGAATGAAGTCGTATATAAGCAGTAGAGATAGCTAATGAACTATTTAATTTGAGACATTCAAAGTTTTGAAATATGGTTTAGAGGACATTTGATGTTCTAAAAAAATGATTTCGCATATTAACAACATTACCTTAGCAAGACAAAAAAGAAAACAAGGTTAGATCGTGTTAGCATGTTGCATACTTCATAATTTCATTCGTAGATCGAACTTGGGTGATCCATTCTTTGAAGAGTACATGGTAGAATTGGATCTTGATAATCTTAATGATGCAAATTCAGATAATGAAGAACTCAATGCGCATTTCCATAGCATGAGTGTAACATCCCAAAATTATGGGTTAGAAGGATTTAGGTTTGCCAATAAGTCAGTGGTTTCATGTAGATTTTTATGTTTTTCCTTGCATTTTGGGAGCAGAATGAGCCCGCGGGTTCAGTAGTGGGTTTGCTAGTTTACCTATAGGTCTTTGGTTCGAATCCTTATGTGTTAAAGAGAAATTAATTTTATTTTAGTTTTGGTTTATGTTTTGTTTTGTTTTAAAGTTTTAATTTTTATTTTTATTTTTATTTTAATTTGAAAATAGAAAGTTTTCCCATAAAATTTCCACATTCTATTTTCTTCTTATATCTCCTATTCTTACGTTTTTGTTTCTCTCACCAATTTTCAAATTATAGTCTTTTACTTCTGAAAACTTGTTCCCTTGTCATCAATGTTGTGTCATTTTCGCTACTCAAATTATGTTTCTTGTTCACCATTTTTACACTTTCATCAACAAAAATTTTTCAGATAAGTGTGGTTTTGAGTTTGGATTGATTTTACTTTTGTTTCATTTGGTAAACTTTAGATTCTTATAGGTTTTTGTGTGTTATATTGAGGTTCAGATTGAGGTTATTGTGGTGCATCGGTTGATTTTTGGGTGCTTTGAATCACGAATCAAGTGTGTTTCTGAACTATTAGTGGTTAGGGATCATTTTTCTATTACAATTCATAAAATTCAGTCAATTCTAGTGTGGTTTCGAGGCCACACGGGTGTGTGTCGTACACGGATGGTCCACACAATCGGGTGTCACTGTAGAAATTAGTTTTTTTTAGTCACACGGCTTAGAGTGTTTCACAAGGGCTGGCCACACAGTCGTGTGACCTCTGTGGGGAAATTTATTGTTGTTCACACTAGCGTGTGCCTTAGTCACACGGTTGTGTTTCTTAGTCACATGGGCAGGTGAATTATCCATACGGTCGTGTTTATTCTACTTCTTAAATATGCTGATGTTTGTAACATGGCACAGTAAGTTACACGGGCTAGCCACACAGCCATGTAACTCTGTCACATGGGTGTGCCACTCTTTCACACGGTCGTTAGATCCCTCATAGAGTCTGGACTCTTCCACATGGCCTAGGCACACGGCCGTGTAGCTCTGCTTTGTAGATTTTGTTCTGTGTTGGAAAACTGACTTGTTTTAGTTCCTGTGTAATCTGACCCTCGTTTAAGCCTCTGTATTTTGTTTGAGACTCTTTTACAGCTTGGATTCATGTATGTATGTGTTCTTATGGGGGTTAAGTTTAGTTGATCGAAAAAAAAAGTATTGATGTGATACGATAAATGAGCCTGAGTTATTTTTTTGTTATCGTTACTTAATAAATGTATACAAATGTTATTGATTCTAAATTTGTTCGACTGAAAATGTACCTCAGTTTTTGTGAGCCTGTTAGTGAATTGTGTGCATTCCTGCATTTGCATAAAATAATATGGGATTTTGGTTGTGAAGAGAAAGAAGACTGATTTGGCTATTTAACTATAATATTTTTTACATCGATTTACCATATTATATTATACATATGTTAGCTCAGCTGCATTTTTTTTATTCAAATGGCTTAGTTCCACATTTGTGGTGTGTAGGGAGGATGTGCCTATCATGGTCCTATGTGGTGTGCAGGGTGCATGGGCCTACTATAGCCCTAATGTGGTGTGTAGGGTGGACGAAGTGGTGTTTGGTTCGTTGGGTGAGTTTTAATGTTTATTGCTACACATCTGTGCATGTTTCGTTGTATGAACATTTGAATATGAATGTTAGAACATTAGTAAATAAGTTGTTAAGTTATTGTAGTAAGGTAATATGTATGTTATGAATCTGTTTATTTTTTGTGTGTTTTCTATTTGCTTATTTGTTACGTGTTTTGATATTGCAAGTAAGTTAAATTGGTAGAGGTACCAAATTTATGAACGACTCTATTACTCTATTGGCATTTGTTATTTCTGTTCTGACATGATCTAACTTCTTAGTTTTAAGACTCACATTGAGCTCACATAGCTCACTCGCTTTAGTTTCTCCCTTTCAAGTAATTCACGTAATTAAGCTTTGGACTTAACACATCCGAGGTCTTAGAAACTTTTTGTGTTGGTTCAGGTTAAATAAAATTTCCATAAGTTTAGTATGGTTGTTCTGTTGTATTTCTGATTTGAAATTTTGGGTTACAATTGGAAAATTTTGATGCATTTTGAAATTGTTCAAGGAACATGAATTTGATTTATTTCTGAATTGTTTTTAACGCTAATTAAATGTTATTTGCAAAACATAAGTTTAGTTTTACTAAAAATTTTGTTAAACATTCAAAGAGTTTAACTTTTGAAGAGAAATTTGGATATTCAATAATGTGACCTCTGAGATCCGGTTAAAACTTTTGGGCCGGGTTTGAGGTGTTACAATGAGCCATGCAGAATAGGGCTGATTTATGATCAGCATTGGATGCCTAATTAAAGGAATAATGGACCTGGAAAGTTCTTTTGACCTAACTTAAGAATTGGGTTAGCAAAATGGATAGTCTGCGAAGGAGAGAGGAGCCCAAACTGTCCACTAAAGAGGAGAAGGCCCAACCGTCCATAGAGGTACCCAAATCAACCACCAAAGACTTCATAAAATATTTAAAATCATCCAGAAAATTCCTCATGTGACCATTCAACTCCCTTCCCCCTTTTAAGGTTTCTTTCCCATTAACCAAGCATGAAACTAGCTAAAAATAGCAAAACCATCCACCCATTTTCCTTGAAGTAAGGGCCGACCATGGGAAGAGAGATTTTGAAGGCTCTCATTTGCTAAAAAATATTGAACCTACTCAAGTATAAATATCTCCTAGTCATTCACTCATTTCATTCATCCCTCATTAACATCTCTTTTCTCATTCTTTCTTCTCTCATTTCTCATTTGAGAGAGCAACACAAGAGTTGTAAGGAGCATTTCAAAAGATTTTGTGAGCAGAAAAAATTCGGCATCTTTAAGGAAGTTGTGTGAAGGAGCAAAGCAGAAAGAAGGAGGAAAAGAAAAAGAGTTGTGCAACAAAGAAACATCGGATTTGTCTTCTAAGTCCTTTCCCTAATTTCTTTTTATTTTGTTCTAAATTTATGAACACAATTGCTAAATATATTTTTTCTTTTCATTTAATTATAATGGCTTAATTCTATTTATGTTAGACTGATTGCATTTTTTTTAGCTTAGATTAATAAAATTCTGTTAATGATTATATCTCGCCTTGGTTGGTTACTCATTCGATAAAATCATGAACATGTTATTTGTGCATTATAAATGTAGGTGCAATTGAAATAATTATTAAATCAAAACTAAATTGTAATTAATTGACACAATATATGAATGGTGCATGTTTGATTTGTTTATGATAAATTAGGTCAAATTAGTAATAATATCGAAAGAAATTTATTGCCTTGCATAACCTTAGGATTTATGTGATTAAACTATTTCAGTATAGAAATACTACAGTTACCTCACATAATCTGCTGTTTGCTTATGAAAATTACAAAGTTGATTTAGCATAGACATATGCTAGAAAAACTTAATAATTTAACTAGTGTGATTTCTTAAGAACGATGCCTGGAAACGTAATCTTGAAGTTAGACTCGACATAAACATATGTGAAGAGACTATGTGAAGAGACTAAGAGGTTAACCTTAGGTCTTCGAGAGAAATCGAGACTTGTAAAATCAGGGTTAATAAATAGCCGAGTGCCATGGATTTTTTTGTAACATCATTAACATTGTTTTAATATTCTAAGTTAAAGAAGACAATTAATCTAACTCTTTTATGTCATTGAAATTAAACCTTGTGAATTGTTGCTTATTACTTTGTGTTTACATCTTTTCATTCATTTTTATCATACTTAATTACTTTTCAGTTAAGTAAATTAGTTAATTCAATCTACCCCTAATTATTTCCATCACCAATTTGCTAAGTCTTTATTTCACAAAATTTTCCTTGGACAATTGTGTGTACACTTGCACATCATTCGAATATTACCCGACATTTATTAACTATCTTAAGTAGAGTCAGGTATATTTGACTTGCCATATGATTAGTGTATGAGATTTAATTCGGTTTATACGATGAGGCATGGAGTGCAATTTATACTTCGGACATTCCAATGAGGCACTAGGTGCTAGACATATTGGTGTGATGGTAGGATGATCCGCGTATCCATTTTGAGTATGTGTTTAGTTAATAGGAATAATAAAACATAATCTTTGCCTATTGACATATGATATGTAAAGCTAATAGCTAATGGTGAAATTTGCATCAATGTGACAAGTGGTAGCATGTGAAAGATCATGCAACCCGGTTTAAACGAGCCTAAGGACCGATAGATATGAAATGAATAGATAATTTTGAAAAAGAAATGAGAAAATGAAATGAATAAGTGATATGCTATGAAATATAAGTAAATATGATACGATGATAGAAAACATAGTATGATATATTAATATGTGGTTGCCAAATGAGATAGGGCATGGATTTTGGTGTATGAGACATGAATGAAAAATTGAAATTGTTGAAAACTAATAATGTTTTGATTGGATTCTTGACATGTTATATTATTTTATTATTGATTTGAACCATGAAAGTACCAATGAGCCCTATCGCTCAGCATACATTTTATTTATTTTGTGCACAGGTTCCGTTAGATCTTGAGGATTCAAGGACTGCAACAACATCCAGGACTCAACTCTTGACTTAGTAAATTTTGTACTAGTTTTATCGTGGTCATAATTAGTGGCATGTACCTAAAGTCATAAGTAGGTTTTGATTTCGTTTTGAATGTTTTGGTTCAAGTGTAGGAAACAAAAACATTGAGATATCACTATATAAGCATAATGATATATATATGAAATCATCTAGTGAGTTAATGTTTAATTGTCTATTGGATTATGTCATGCTTATTATTGAGTCCTTTATGCTTGCCAAGTAAACATATATGTGTATGAGTTTGTGACTATGTATAGTTAAGTGTTGATATGTTGTGAATGACAAATTGGAACTTGACTTACATCCCAAGATTGTTAAGTGATAAGTTCTTGGTCACTTTGACAATTTCTGTAATGATGTTTAGCAGGTTTGGAGTTGAATGATGTAAATATAGGAGAAACTATTTTCGAAGTCACGACACTACCCTTTTGATGTTGCAACACCGAGCTTCTGACTCCATGGTCGCGATTCTCCCCTATTTAGGTCGTGACATTGCATACCCTTTTCCTTCAGGAAGTGACATTGCATACCATTTTCCTCCAAGTCACGACGTCCCCTGCTGAAGTTGTGACGTTAGCCCTCTATCTTCAAGGTCGTGGCTCCCCTTAATCGGAGTCGCGACGTCGAGCTTCTACCTTCAATTCCGTGACATGATTCCTTCATGATTACTTTGTAAACATGGTATTTTGAAAGTTTTACATTTTAATCCTCCAATTAACGTTGATATTTCATTACAGCTCTCGTAAGCTCATTTATAATATGGACTTGATTAAATAACAAATTATACTTAAATATTGAGCCTAATGACTTACGTAATTTGTTTATTTGATATGCAAATGAAGTTGTAGTTGCTCCAGCAATGAATGTGACATCTCGCATCTCGGATTTGGCGATCGGGTCAGGTGTAAGGTGTTACACTCTTAGACTAACATATTGTATATGATGATTTTTATTTTAATTTTTTTTACTTGCTTAGAAAATTTTCCTCAAGTATTATTGATATTTTTATAATAATTGATAGTTTTAAAAATTAAATATATGTAACCATGTAATTACAATTTGTGCTATCAAACCCGATATAGAGAATTAAAATGTAATTACATTATGTCAACCAAATACATCTAAAGAATTACAATTCCTTATAATTTTAATAGTACCCTAATAATTAGACTTTAACAAATTATTTTGTAGTGTTCAAACACAACAATTTATGAATTGCGTCTGGGATAGTAGTAGTTTCAATCCGTTTCAAATTTTTATTTAATAATAATTTTTATTTAAATTTTACTATTAAAGTATAGAAAAGATCAAACTGAAATATATTCTATTTATTTAAACTTTATTATAAAAATATAAAAAAGTTTTTATAACCAAGATTTATTTAGTGTTTGTTTTATTGTGCATGAGAACTAATTTTTTAAAAATTTAAGATTGTATTTTCAATAATATTAATTTTAGAGTTTATATTTATATCTTCTGTTTAAAATATAATGTAATTTACAATTACACTTCATGCTTGTTAATGTTAAATATATACTATTGATGATGGTTAAACAAACTTTTTATTTCGCTTTTCATGGTGCATGTGGAAATGATTACTGTGATAATCTTTTATTTTGGTAGAAATTATTACTTATGAAACTCTTGATTATTTGCTTCATCGTGTGTATGGCCCTACATTGATAAACTATATTTCTTTTATGTTATCTTTAATAAAATGAAGTGATCAATTTAAAGAAACAATTTGATACACCCCATGTTCATAATCAAACATGATTACTTTATATTGGTGTAATCCATATTATTATTTTGCATACTATAAACTAAAGAAGATATTATAAGCGAATTTTGATATACTATATGTTTTTAAGTTGTAGGATAATAATAATAATAATAATAATAATAACATTTGATAGTATCACAAATCTACTAGTAAAATCTGTAAATTTTTTACTTCATTGACATTCAACAAAATAATTATCAAATATATTAACTTAAACAAATTACAAAATTAATCTTCTTACAAAAACAATTTTAAGCTAATATATTTAGGATTTTATTACGTAATTGTTTATCAAAATATCGAAATTTAACAATCAAATTCAATTCTTTCTGCAGATTTAGGCCCGATATTCTACTCAAGGCTAATTTGAATGGTTTTTTGGGATCAAGATTACGACACAGATTCCAAGTAGGGCATCCCAAGCTGGCTGAAGTTTTGGTGGAAGCCATGGAATGATTACAAATCGCCTTGTTTTCCAATTTATTTGATTATAGATATGATCTCGTTCCAGATGCTTTTGATTGCAAATTATATTTTATCACAAAGGAAAGCCATCATCACTCACCAATATTGGAATGATGGTAATACTAATTCCAAAGCTTTTAGATTAAATATAGTTGTATGTATATATAAATGAACCCAAGAAGAACCAAATAACTCTATATTTTTTGCGTAAGAGAACATAAAAATATTGACTTTTATAAAGCCTAGGTTCGTAAATCTTCCTTTTACATGCATGCATGCACGTGCCGTACTTCTTTTTTCTCATCAAATTTTCTTAATGCTCAACTTGCTATAAGTAATGACAATATTTAAGTTGTAGTTATCGTTCTATCTTCAGTACCTACTAAGCCCTATGGTTCACACTTATCAACTATTTCACACTAGATTTGGTGACAAAATAAATAAATAAATAAAAGAGAGAGAGAGGGACTCCATATATGGCACCATGCACGTGCGATGGCTTTTGTTTTCCCATGAAAATGATGAACCTCATTTGCCAAAGATCAATGAGTCTTGAATCCCCTGATTAGTAGAGCCGACTTACCTGTTTATCTGTGTCATTTTCATGGTCTCATGCTTAGGGATTTGAAGTGCCATTATGATTGGATTTTGTGTTGTATTGAGGATCGTGTTTTGGACGTAATCAATTACGATAATATCAGCAAAGGAAATAAACTGAAATTACGAAATAAAAACCGTAAAATCATGTTGAAATCACTGGTTAAGTGGCTGACTGTGGTCCATAAAACAACTTGTTCCAATGTAAGAACATAGCTGTGGTTCCAAATTCCAAGCCAATGCTTGAAATTCCATTCCTAGAAAACTGCAGCCTTCGAACTTGCGTGTCAAGCAAAATCTTGGTCCTACAATATCAGCTCTGGCATGCTATAATTTATTGCCGTGGAGCATACCATGTACTTGTGACTTCTAGGGATCTCGAAATTAGCTTCTTAGCTGGTTAGCATGTATATTTCATCAAGAAAAACATAGCTACAATTTCTTATTAGGATTAGTTCTTAGTACCAAATCTCAATGAACTAACCATGACAATATCATCTATATTTATATTTGTGATTTTAGAAGTTATCTTAATGAATATGACATATCTAAGGAAAATGTTGTTATATTAAATTAATGTAGGGTATGCATCGTATTTATTAGACACGTTATAGGCACTTTAGATGAGAATCGACGAGCAACCGAAAAAGGGCCAAAACAGGCCCTACATCGGGATGAGGAATGCCGGCTCGTCGAGACGACGCGATGCACGGCATCATGACGAGACAACTGAGGCTTTTCGACGTCACGATGTGTTCTCCTATTTGGTAGCCGCGTTTTAGACGTCAAATAGGACCGCTTCTCCCAATTGGACTCTAATTATTCGAGGGATATTTTAGGTTCATTAGAAATCCAATCTAAACCTATTTAAATGGGCTATTGTATCCATGTTTTGATATGTCAATCAACAAAGGCTTTTCTTTGAGGGCGACAAGATGTAGCTGCATATTAGTTTTGGTCAGAGTTTCGTGGTAATTATGGAGATTATTTTATACCCCTTTTATGAGTGCCCTATGAGATTTTGGGTTTTATTTACCAATTTACTCTTTGACATTTTGAACTTTGTATTCGGGGTTTTGGGTAATGTACAGGTTGTACATTTAGGTTTATTTTCTCCATATTGTACTCTCATTTGTTTACTCATTAGTGAAAAGCCGAAGCCTCCTCTGGCTGTTGTTTTATATCTTTCTTGAAGGGTTTTTCACGTAAAATATTTGTGTTCATTCTTCTTCACTTTTATTATCTTGTTGTTTATACGGGTCAATCCCCATCAAACTGGTATCAGAGCACAGGTTTGGCCTTCGCCGATCGACTCGTTTGGTGATAAAATAATAATTTCGAATATCAAGAAGTTCGACCGATCATAAATTTTAGTTTTTGGTAGATTCGGATAATTACGTAGATAACTAATGCGAGAGAAGATAAGGGTGATGATTCGGTTCTCTCTACATAATTCGGTTGAAGGTGGAGTTGTGTCGGATACTAGGCATGTGCCTGATTTAAAGAAGAACCTCATTCCTTTTTTTAGTTTTTAGGACTTGAATGGTCCATAAAATGTTTGAGGCAAGGTTAGTCGCAGAGGGTTATAGTAAAGTGAAGATAGTTGATGTTCTCTACTATTCGGGTGTTACTAGCCCTTGTTGCATTATACAACATTGATTTGAAGACTAAGAGTCTTTCTGTTTTCAAGTTCGAGTACAGTTTAGACTTGGTTGACAATTTTCAAAATTAGAGTTAGGTCTGTGATGGGGCATGGAAAAAGAGGCATGATAAATACGAGTCAAGGTGGGGATTTGTGGGGTGTGCCTCACATTTATCGGACATGTTGTAGGCTCCATAGAAGAAAATCAAAAAGAAATTGAAGAAGAACCAAAACAGGCCTGACGTCAGGATGACATGATGGACGACGTCATGACAAGGTGAATGGGATGTTGCAATGCCATGACGTGTTCTCTTATTTGGCAGTCGTGTTTTCGACTTCAAGCAGGACTGGTTATCCCAATTGGACTCTAATTATTCGAGGGATATTTTAGTATGATGAGAACTCTAATTTAAACCTATTTAAACGGGCCATTATGTTCCTATTTTGATATGTCAATCAACAAGGGATTTTTTTAGGGCGATAAGATGTAGTTGCATATTAATTTGAGGAGAGTTTCATGGTAATTATAGAGAGTATTTTATACCCCTTTTTGTGACTACCCTATGAGATTTAGGGTTTTATTTCCCAACTTACTCTTTAAGATTTTGACGTTTGTATTCGGGGTTTTGGGTAATGTATAGGTTGTACATTTAGGTTTATTTCTCCATATTGTACTCCCATTTGTTTACTCATTAGTAAAACATCGAAGCCTCTTTTACTTGTGGTTTTATATCCTCTTCGTAGGGATTTCCACGTAACATATTTGTCCTTGTTCTTCTTCACTTTATTATCTCGTTGTTTATAAGGGTCGATCCCTATCAAAACTGGTATCAGAGTCCAGGTTCAGCTTTCGCAAATTGACTCGTTTGGTGGCACAATAATAATTTTGCATATCGAGAAGTTTGTCAGATCAGAAATTTTAGCTTCTGGCAGTTTTAGATAATTACGGAGGTAGCTAATATGGCTGAGGATAAGGGTGATGATTTGTTGCTCTCCACATAATCCGATTGAAGGTGGAGTTGTGCCGGATATCAGGCATATGCCTGATTTATAAAAGAATCTCATTCCTTTTTTGTTTATAGTTTTTAGGACTCAAATGGTCCACAAAATGTTTGAGGCAAGGTTAGTCACAGAGGGTTAGAATAAGGTGGAGATAGTTGATGTTCTCGACTGTTTGGGTATTACTAGCCCTTGTTGCATTATACAACCTTGATTTGAAGACTAAGAGTCTTTCTGTTTTCAAGTTTGAGTATGGTTTAGGCTTGGTTGACATTTTGCAAAATTTGAGTTAGGCCTGTGATGGGGATCGGAAAAGGAAGCGTGATAAATACGGGTCAATGTGGGGATTTATAGGGTATGCCTCGCATTTATCGGACACTATAACATGCAAAACCTATCCTTATAATAGGATCCAATTATGGTGTGTCACTACTTAAAATCAAACTAACTTTTAAACATTTTGGCGATAACTTTATATATTTCTTACAAAGTTAGAAATATAAAACATATATTAACTATTACTTAGAAATATAAAACATATATTAACTATTACTTTACCAATGTTTGAATGAAAACATCAACAATTTAGGGCTCAAATGATCCGCAAAATGTTTGAGTCAAAGTTAGTCCTAGAGGTTTACAACCAAGTGTAGATAGTTGATGTTCTCTCTCTTATTCTTGTATTATTGGTCTTGTTGCATTACAGAACCTTGATATGAAGACTAGGAGCCTTTCGATTTTCAAGTTCAAGCATGGTTTAGATTTTGTTAACATTCTGCAAAATTCAAGTTAAGCTCGTGATGGGGCATGGAAAAGGATGCGTGAGAAATATGATTCAAGGTTGGGATTTTTGGGGTGTGCCTCACATTTATCGGACATTGTAACACGCAAAACCCAACCCTATAGTAGGATCCAATTATGGTGTGTCACTACTTAAAATCAAACTAACTTTTAAACATTTGAGTGATAACTTTATATATTTCTTGCAAAGTTATAAATATAAAACATATATTAGCCATTTCTTTACCAATGTCTAAATGAAAACATCAACAATTTAAAAATAAAATACAAACCATATGGCGTATATGTTTAAATATAATAACTTAATTAAAAAAATATTAATTTAAAACCAAACATTTATACTTCATAGAAATCTCATAAAAACATAGTCTTATCAAAATAGAAGTTCTTTGTACAAATCATTTACAAATACACTTATGTGCCATACCCACGAGTCATGCATGATACCAAAAAAAAGCCAACTCACAATAGTAGTAGCTCTTTATCTGCCAATTTGTTTTGCTATATAGTTACCTACTAGATGCTGCATAAACAAATCTCTTCATCTCTATCACCTCATATCATATCATACATATTAGAAGCAAATGATACTAACTTAAGCATGAAGAATGACACTTACTGTATATTATAGACAAACTACACTAAAGCTGATAACTTTGAATAACCATTACCCACACATCTTTCATCCATTACAAAGGAGGATTACTTACCTTACACGATTTATTAAATAAAAAAAATTACAACACATGGAAGTAAGAAGGAACTCACCAGAAACTCTAGTACAAGTCTATAAAGAAGGTCCTTTGCCTTTATCACTTGGACATTTGTTAACTTTTTAAGTTAAATAAAGATAATTAAACATATTAGATCCTCAATCGATCAAATCTGATCATGCATGCAAGAACTGACAACACTTAATCCAAAATTAGGAAGTTTCCTTCCTCACATACAATTGTAACATCTATGCATGTAAAACGAGAAACATGTTAATAACTTAGAGGGTAACCTAGGGTTCATTAGTAAATACCAGTGAGCTGGTACTAACTTAGAAGTTAAATGAATATTGCGAACCTTAATTTGAAGAGGTTTTCTGAACATACGTTTTTAAAAAGTTTTTAGAGGAAATTAAGGAAGAATAAGAAAACGTAAAAGTGTTCAGAAAGACCACCTTTATCCTTATATACTTAAGCTTAGAGACAAGAATTAGTGGAAAAATTAGATAATTCACTAACTCTCTTGATTCCTGTGATTAAGTACAATTAGCATAATTTAAGTCTTATCTTCTACAGTAGTCTAGTTCAATTGCAACTAAATCTCAACTTAACTAACCAAATTACCATACTTAAATAATAAAAAAATCTAAATAGCTATGATCTTAATGAGTTCTCCCAAAGCATCTGTGTTGGGCGGATACTTAACCAAAGATTCCGCCAAATAGCGCAATACACATAATTCTATACTCAGCCAAGACAAACATTTTACTTACTCATATCTATCCTAATTTTACCAACTATATGCCAAACAGTAACCAGATATAGAGACCTCATCGGGCGGGTTGTTACAATTCTCCCCCACTTAGAAAATTTTATCCTCGAAAGTCATACTATGAATAATTGAGGATACTGCTATTTCATTAAAAATTTTCTTTCCCAAGTAGCCTCTTATGTATTATGATTTCTCTATAATACTTTTACCAAATGATTCCTCTTATTTCTAAGCTCTTTCACCTCTTTAGCCAAGATAAGATTGGGCTCTTCCTCATAAGACAGGTTTGGTTCTACCTCTAACTCTTCAATTTGCACAACATACACTGGATTTGATCTATATCTTCTCAACATAGACACATAAAACACATTGTGAATCTTTAATCACTCTGGAGATAAATCGAATCTATAAACCACTGGTCCAACTTGCTCAAAGACTTCATATAGCCCTACAAATCGTGGACTCAACTTTCCTTTCTGACCAAATCTTATAATTTTCTTCCAACGAGAGATTTTTAAGAACACTTTATCACTAGCTTCAAAATAAATCTCTTTCCTTTTCAGATCAACATAGGTTTTCTGACGATCCTGTGCAGCTTTTAGATGACTACGAATGATAGAGACATTTTCTTCTATTTCATGCACGAACTCAGGACCTACTAATTTTCATTTACTAAGCTTTATCCAACAAATGGACGTTCTACACCTTTTACCATACAGAGCTTCAAATGGAGAAATTTTCAAACTAACATGATAACTATTATTTTACAAAAATTCAACAAGAAGAAGATACTTTTCCCAATTTAGCCCAAAGTCAATTACACAACTTCTTAATATATCCTTTAGAACTTGAATGACACTTTCAAATTGACCATCTATCTGAGAGTGGAATGCAGTACTAAATTGTAACTTACTTCCTAATGATCTGTGTAATTACTTCCAAAATCTTGATGTAAACCTTAGGTCTTTATTAAAAACTATGGAAGATGGGATTCCATGCAAGCACAGTATCTCAGAAACACAGAGCTCGACTAACCTATCCAAAGAATAAGTAGTGTGCATTGATAGAAATGAGCTGACTTAGTAAGTTGATCTACTATAACCCAATTTGAATTCTTCTTTTAAGGACTGAGAGGTAGCCCTAACACAAAATCCATGGTAATTTTATCTCATTTCTATTATGGTATTTTTAAACGATACAACTTACCCGAGGGAACTTGATGTTCTGGTATAACTCTTTGGTAAGTTAAACAGGTTGAAACATATTCTGTGATTTCCTTCTTTATTTCAGGCCACCAATATAAGCTTTTAAAATATCTATACATCTTAATACTCCCTGGATGGAGTGAAAAGGGTCCCTAATAAGCTTCTTTTAGTAGTTCTTTTCTCAAACCATTCCCAACCGGTAGATACATTATTTCCATGAATCGCAGTTCCCCATTTTTACCAACACTGAAATTTGTTGCATTACTAGACATCATATGTTGCTTATACATACACATTGTGTATCCTTCATTTGCTCCTCTAGAATTTGAGAGAGAAAAGTTAGATTAACAGCTAGCTCTGCCAGTAATGATTCATCATCAACCCTACTCACTTTTGCTTATAGTGATGTTAATTCTACCACTGTTTTTCTACTTAAAGAACCAACCACAACATTTGCTTTTCCAGGGTGGTACTCTATAGCCAAATCATAATCTTTCAATAGTTCCATCCAACGCCTTTGGCATAGATTCAAATCTTTCTATGTCAACAAATACTTCATAGAATACACAACACTTTTCTCTATACAGATAGTGTATCCATATCTTCAACGCTAGTACTACTACTGCCAGATCCAAATCATAGGTTGGATAGTTCTTCTTATGAGGTTTGAGTTGGCACAATGCATAAGCTATATCCTTACCCTTCTACATAAGCACGCATCCAAGCTCATTCAAGAATGCAACAATATAAAAAGTATTGTTTATACCAGACTCTGACTGTGCTAAAATTGGAGCTTCAGTTAATATTATTTTCAACTTTTCAAAACTTTTCTACCCTCTTTTTCAACAATCTAGTGATGAGTTGCCACATACCTTTCCTTCTTCATCTTTCCTACATACATATAGGTCCCAACATGAGTCAACCACTTCTCAACCATAATGGGATCATCACATTTATCACCCATAAATTCTTTAGCACCCCTCTTGTGAATTTCTTTCATAGGATTTCCTTTTCGTTGGGTCACAATAGGTACTAGTGGTGCAGGTTCTACTGGGCAAACTACTTTTGATTATGGTTGTTGAGGCTGTTGAGGCTGAGGCACTTGAATATTCCCCACAAACATGACTTTCAATTTCTTTTACAGTCGCTTCTCTAGATCCTTCAGACACATTTTTTCAATACTATAAGAAAATTCAAATTAGTTTAACACACTCAAAAACTAAGCTAGAGGCGTATCAGGTACGATAGGGCGTGACTCAACCTTTGGTTTTTTGAGAATCAACTCAACCTTAACTCAGATACAAAACTTGTAACACACCAAACCCGATCCTATAATAGGGTCCAAGTATGGTGTGTCACTACTTAAAAACAAACTAGCTTTTAAACATTTTAGCGATAAATGTATATATTTCTTACAAAGTTATAAATATAAAACATATATTAGCTATTACTTTACTAAGGTTTGAATGAAAACATGAATAGTTTAAAAATAAAATAAAAACCATATGACGTATAAGTTCAAATATAATAACTTCATTAAACAAAATATTGATTTGAAACTAAACATGAATACTTTAAAAGATAATGAAATACTCAATTAGGTTTCTCAGAAGTTGTAGATTTGTGATAAGATAATTCAGTAATGATTTGACTTTTTTAAGTTCCAATAAGAACTTAGATTATAATAATAGATATTGAAGTTTGGGAAAGGAGAGTTCTCTTTTTCTTTCTTCTAAGATAAGGTTATTTGAGGCTTGAGGAACCGAAGGCTTTTCTTTAAACTAAAGTTGAGATCCCAGATTTTATCAGTGATTACTCCATTATAAGGCAAGTTTTATGGCTCTTCATGTTGTGCTATGAAATAGTAGGTCCGAATGAGTACATGAATAATAGGATGAAGGAGAAAAACTTGTATGGGGTTCACTTGGGTTTGAGATCATAGTATGGTTACTCAAAGGAGCTTTAATGCTGTTCCTTTGTTTTTATAAGCAGTGGTTGCTGCAATATCTTGATGAAGGTTGGATTTTGAGTTAAACTAATTTTCATGGTTGTAAGGTGAGTCTCTATACTGACTCTTGCATGTATATTGTTCATACAAGATACTTTCATGGTAGTTGATCGAACTATGAAATAGAAACCAAAAATTCATAGTCTGAATGCTTGCTAAGGTTGCATGTATACTTCGTATGAGTTTGAAAATTTAAGTATGTGAAGTTTGAGCATAGTTGTATGACACGTCTGAAATGCATGTGATGAACTGTATGATTAGTAACTTAAAGTGTTGAGTCTAAAACGATGTCAGTACATGTAGAGTCTGTCGCGTAAGTCTGTTTTTGTTCACCACATTAGAGTCTAAAGGGATTCATCGAGACAAAAAACATTATCTCTAATATGAATATTAAAGGAAAAGTTGATGGTCATGGCATTCTTTAAAGGAACATAAAGGAAGGTTATTACCCATAAGGGTTTTCTACGTATCCCATGCGATGATGGGCAAACTTCACATATGTGAGTTTAGACAAATCCATATCGCAAAAACAAGACAGATAAAGTAAGAATTTGTGGTGTAATTTGAAAGAAAGCTTTTGTGGCATAATATTAAAGAATGTCTTTGTGGCAAACTCCGTAAGGAACGCCTTCATGGCGCACTATTAAGAACTGTCCTTGTGGCAAACAATGAATCAATAGCCTGTGTTGCCAATTTTGACATGATAGGCTTTGTTGGGAAAACTTGAAAGTATGGCATACATGGAAAAATCTAAAAGTAGTGCCCTTGTGACGTATCCTGGTAAAGCTCGTAATAGCATAACCTAAAGGAATGATTTTTGGCGGATTCTATATTAAATTGCTTTGGCCCATTCAGTATGGTTAGTAAGTATGATTAGAATGATCAATAAGGGACAATGTCTCTATAGGCTATGATAAAGTTTTATTCAAGACCATGATTCAACTATGAATAATGAAGTGACGAGATAAAGAAAAGGTTATGGGAAAACATAAAAAAAATATTCTGAATAAAGATATTTCTAACTATATATAAGAAGGAATGTACCTGTTATCTATATATGTGATCCAAAATGGATTGTGGAACTATGACTTAAAGTAACGTATACAAGAGTAAAGGTGTTTTAGTCATATGGACCTCTGTAAAGGAAACGGGTAAAGACTTATGATTGATCAGATTGAAAGAGTTAAGTGGCATATCAAAGACGATGATGGGTAAGAAATGAGCTATGAGCAAGGTATGGTATCTAACGTGTACATGAGAATAGAAATTGAGGGAGTATTCGTCAGTGACTAAGTTGAAGGTTTAGAATGATATGATCATCTATGATGTGATTTACCTAGCTTTGTGGGTTCGAAAAATAGCTTGATTGAAGAATAGTCTTGAAATGGTTCAAAAGGTGGAAACCTTAATTCGAAGAACTTGCATTCTCTAAGGAATCGTAGCTATATGAAAACTACAACCCGCTTAAACTTGACCTTATACTCGAATCTTGGTGTATCGAAGTCGCCGCACCGTAGGATGGTAAACGGAGTGATAAGACAAATTTTGAATGCCACAAACGTTGAAGAAAGTTTCATAAGTTCGAGCAGTTCAATGAAGAACCAAAAGAGAAATATTCTCACAAAATATTATTTAGTTTCAAGGAAAAGTTTTTTTTACATAAATGACTTAGAACGAAATTTATAGGCCTCAAATGACCTTTCAAGTTCCCTTAAGACCTTTCAAATTTTGTCATTTAACAAGCTTAAATCAGACCATTAAATTCAGTTTAACTCTTTGATGGTTACCCGAAAAGGCATGTCTCTTCACTTGTTTTTGAGTAGATGAAAGGGCATGTCTTTTCATTAGTCCATGGATAGCTTAAAGGTCACCATCTTTATGTAGATTAATGCTCCTTAAGTTATTGTTTGTAGTCCATCAGTCTACCATAATCGAATGCCTTCAGTCTTTGTATATCCTCTCTTTAATTAGTGACATGAATTGGCCTTTAAGTGCACCAAAATCGATCGGTATTTGAAGGGTCTTCCCTTGGTCTTTTAAAGAGTCACCTGATAAAAAATGAATGCTTATTCAACACTTGAAACCTATTCACATTCCTATTCAACTTAAAACACTTAAATAAAAAATGACAATAAACACACACTTTAACTTATGAATTAAAATAACAGCCAAATCAAATAACACACATATATAAACTAACTCGAACATATTTATTAATTAAGATGCTTAAATGCATGGTTTTAAAATGTGAACTAAATGAACAGATGAGTTACTTAATGCATGGCTTAATTTAAAGATGCAAACGTTAACTAAAATGGGAGTTACATAATGGATTTCATTATTTATGATGCAAACTTAACTAACATGAAAGTTAGATAATGCAGTCATTATTTATGATGCATACTTAACTAACATAAGAGTTACATAATGCATGACTTTATTAAATGCAGGACACATAATGCATGTAATAATTAAAAATATGTAGAATAATAATGCAAGACACTAATTTAAAGATGCATTCAAAAATAAAAATAAACTTAAATATAGTCCTTGATGAATTAAAACCCATAAAAAGGAATCATCCAATATCTTGGATTAGAATTTGATTTGATCTTGGCCCAATCAGAACTTGATTTTTTTGGACTTGTTCCCTACGTCCACACAAAGGCCCTTTTAAACTCCTCTTGACCCTCTTTGTTCGACCTTCCATTGTTTACTCAACTGAAAGTCACAAAAAGATCAGTCCTCATTTTGATCATCACAAGAAGATGTGGTTCTTGGAAATTCAGCCCATAATCAACATGTTTCACCTTGATTGGATTTAATTCAACCTTGGTGCTCAGAATCACATCATTCCCTCTCATTTCTAATGGATTTGTCCTCAAATCCGGACCTAAATAAAATAGAAACAGATTTAAAAAAATAAAACCTTCAAAGAACACTTAAAATTTCATTAATAAAACAAGTTTCAAAATCAAATAAAACAATTTGTTTACCCATCTCCAATGCATCCAAATGCAAATGGTTCCCAATGTACATGTCTTTTTAGATTGTGGACAAACGAAACAACAAAAAATAACTACACATGTCATTTTCCTTCTTTTTCCTCCTTGTTGAAAACTTCTTGTGAGCTTTCAAAACTTCAAACCGATGAATCTAATCAAATAAGAACATTAAACGCAAAATATTTCTTCAGATCCCTTTTCAAGAATGGGACTAACAAATCAAATCTGGGATTAAAGATGAAGTTTTGTCTTACCATTTCAATCTAACTCAAAAATTTCATGGCAATCAATATAGAAGAAATATGAAGCAATTGAAAGTTATTCAAAAATTCTTGCAAATAAAAATTCCGATGCTTGAATAGTTTCAACAAAAATACACGACAACAACTTCCGGGATCAAATACATAAGTTTGCTTTACCATTTCAGCACAAGTCACATACATCATTTCTAATGGCAAAGATGAAACATTGATTAACCAAAAGTCATTCATAAAATCATGGAAAACATGCCCAAATCCTTTCGGCCCTAATGTAGAACAATAATCTTTGGGATCAGAGATTTGATTTTGACTTTGTAAGTCATCACAATTCACATTTTTTTTGAACATAATGATAAAATATGGAGCAAATTAAAGTGACCAACACATTTATACAAAAAAAATTTATGATGCTCACCTTCTCTCAACAATGACTTAGGAAAACATGCTCCGAGTTTAAACACATTTTTTTGATAACTTATTTTCGAATACAACAAAATCTTTTCTTTCAGCAACAATTCACACATGTTAAACATACAAGATTTAGCCATAGGTATGTTCAAACAATCATAACTCTTAAAATTCCTTCAAACAGGTAGAGATATCCACAAAAGTTTCTCATATTGATTTAAAGAATCCACATAACAATCTAAATCAAACCAATTAAGCTTTTTACTTGAAAATTATTTATCACATATGACAACCAATTTTTGTTGACATCTAGTTGGACCAAAGACATCAATGGGTACATCAAATTGTTGCTTAATGGCACTTAATCCAACACAATGCATGTCACAAGAAAAATATTATGAAACATTATTCGGGATAAACCCATCAACAACAATCGAAGAATAAAAACAAAAAAGAACTTTGTAAAGAAATCATTTTAGAACAAAATCATTGGCAGCTTTACCAATAACATTCAAAGAATACCAACTTGGTTGAATCCTAAAAATTTTCTTACCTTTCGGTTCTCGTAAAGACCTCTTAACTTCTAACTTACCTTCTTCAATCAAATGGAATTGTCTCTTGGAAGTGAATTAGTGTAATGAAAATTTTGGCAAAGGAGTTTTCCAAACCTATGACAAAGAAACATCATAAGACAAACTTGAGTTATGGTTAGTTAAAATTAACTCACTCTTCACTTTTGCTTGAATATTTTCCTGCCTGTTTTCTTTTTCCATAACAAGATGCTAATCACTCGCCTTTTCTTTTCTTTCTTCAATCTCCTTTTCTTTTTCTATTTTATTCTATTTTCTCACACACACTCTTTTTATTTCCTTTTCTTTTTCCCTCATTTCTTTTATTCTTCTCTCAATCTCCTTTACTTTTCTTTCATAAAAAATTCGTCTTACTCTCTTTTCTCAAATTCTTTTGCTCAACACTTTCATTTTCTTTACAAAACGTGGTTGGAATGAAAGAACTGGAACGAATGGACTTCCTTTGAGCATGAATGGAATGATTTACATACGAAACATGATCATCTCTTCGTGATTGATTCTCCATCGATGAGTACTTTGGAGTACTCGAGGTGACACTCATATAATGGATTCACGTACTTTCACGTTTGTTACCTTGGAGGGCTTCAAACTTGCAGTTTTCTTCATTTCAACTTGAATCCCATGAAGAATAAGATTCACGATGTGACTCTCTTCTAAAGGGGTCATAAGATGATTGATCCATTGATGACCTTCCCCGCCTATGTAACATTCCTTCCACTTAATCAATTCGATCCCTTGTTTTTCAATTACTACCCATTAGCCTTCGCAACTCCCGAGTTAAGGCTTCTATTTCCAAGTTAGGAACACTTGCCTTTGTCCTCGTTCGTTATTCATTTGATCTCCTTGTGACATGTTTTAAATAAAAGATTAAAATAAAATGAAAATTAAGATTTAAAACCTCACCAAATCAAATCCTCACGAATCCTCTTGGAAAGAAAATAATATTTTCACTCCGGTCGAGTTTTGCTCCACAATTCTTTGCCTTTTCTCTCTCGGATGCTCCACACTCGTGCCTTTTACCGCTCATAATTTTCTCTCGTAGGCTCTTAAGAGAACTAAAATAACTCTTTAGTAAGCAGCTTGGAAAAATTGCCTTATTGTTTTCATGGGTACTTGCAACAAGAACACACGTTAGATTGTTCACAAGATAGTGAATGAAAAGTACTTGGAATGATATCAACTTGATGAAAGGAATAGAAATTGAAATTTTTTAACTCAATATTTTTCTTTTTCGAATCCTTCTTTTTATTAATTCAAAATTTTGCTTTCTTTTTTTTTTACTTCAAATTTTATTTTTTTATATTTTGATTTTTTTAAATTTTATTTCACTTTTTTGACATAAAAATAATAGTAAGATAGAAATGAACCTAATTTCAAGATTCTCGAGCTTTGATACCAAATGATCCAATTTCCCGAGCTTTGTGGGTTCAAAAAATAGCTTGATTGAATAATCATCTTGAAATGGTTCAAAATGTGGAAACCTTAATTCGAATGACCTTTCAAGTTCCCTTAAGACTTTTCAAATTTGATCATTTAACTAGCTTAAATCAGACCATTAAATTCGGCTTAACACTTTGATGGTTAGCTCAAAAGGCATGTCTCTTCACTTGTCTTTGAGTAGATGAAAGGGCATGTCCTTTCATTAGCCCATTGATAGATTAACGGTCACCATCTTTATGTAGATTAATGATCTTTAAGTTGTTGTTTGTAGCCCTTTCTTCTACCATAACCGAGTGCTTTCATTCTTTGTATATCCTCTCTTTAATTGCTAACATGAATTGACCCTTAAGTGCACCAAAATCGATCGGTATTTGAAGAGTCTTCCCTTAGTCATTTGAAGAGTCACCTGATCAAGAGTGAATGCTTATTAAACACTTGAAACCTATTCACATTCTTATTCAAATTAAAAAACTTAAATAAAAAAATGAAAATAAACAGACTTTAACTTTTGCATTAAAATAACAACCAAATTAAATAACACACATATATAAACTAACTCAAACATATTTATTAACTAAGATGCTTAAATTCATGGTTTTAAGATGTGAACTAAATGAACAAATGAGTTACTTAATGCATGGCTTAATTTAAAGATGAAAACTTTAACTAACATGGGAGTTACATAATAGATGTCATTATTTATGATGCAAACTTAACTAACATGATAGTTACATAATGCAGTCATTATTTATGATGCATACTTAACTAACATGAGAGTTACATAATGCATGACTTTATTAAATGCGAACACATAATACATGTCATAATTTAAAAGATGTAAAATTATAATGCAAAACACTAATTTAAAGAAGCATTCAAATAGAAAAATAAACTTAAATAAATTTATTGATGAATTAAAACCCATAAAAAGGAATCATCCAATCTCTTGGATCAGAATTTGACTTGATCTTGGCCCAACTAGAACTTGATTATTTTGGACTTATTCCCCACGTCCACACAAAGGCCCTTTAAACTTCTCTTGACCCTCTTTGTTTGACCTTCCATTGTTAACCCAATTGAAAATCACAAAAGGATCAATCCTCATTTTGATCATCACAAAAAGATGTGGCTCTTGGAGATTCAACCCATTATCAACTTGTTTCACCCTAACTAGATTTAATTCAACATTGGTGCTCAGAATCACATCAATTTCAATAAGTTACTAGTTGAGATGTTCATAAATGACACAGGTAAATGATGTTTTCGTCACTAAGTTCTTACGAACTTATCTGGCTGTGTGCTTTGTAACAGGTGAGTTGATATGAGTCTGCGCTAAAAGGGATGACGCTAGGACTATGCCTCAGGAGTGGCGTACTAACCACCTGTGGTCGTACTAACATCCAAAGTGTGAATACTGCAATAAAATATAGAAAGACAAGGCGATATCTACAACTATACAGGTCGAGTTGTAATATAGTGTTACAACAAAGTAGGTGAGTACTCCGAGCATCGTACCCAAGGGAGGCGAATGCCAAATATATTCTAACCTAAACACCAAAAGATCTAATTAATACTTTTAAATAAGTTATAGTACGAGCAATATGAAATAAAAGAGTTTTAAGGTTATATAATAATAATATTAAAAAATAACATAAAAAGATAAAATTCAAGTGATTAAAAAGGGAGAGTAAATAAAATCTAATTATAAGTTATTATCTCACTTCGATAATCTTCATCAACTGTCGTTTTGAGTTCCTCGTCAATCAACTAGTTGTTACTCTAGTAGGATCTTCTGATCTTCTACTAACATAACAAGTTAGCAAGACTACTTATCTTCTGACCTCACAGTTGAGACTGGTTTGGATTTAAGGTGTTCACGATTGGGCAATACCAATTTTGGGTTAATTCCCAACTTGATGACTTCCCAGGGTTGTCAAGCCTAGGGTTTGATTCACGTTCTTTCTTTCCCAAACAGCTTATCCATTAAGTAACCCTACAAAATAGTTAACAAATCATACCTCCACTCAATAATCCCCCATAGAGGGATTAGTTCCACATGGCTTCCATAGATAATATATAATTGATGTACAAAGAAAACATGCTAATTAAATCGACAAAATAAAGTAAATGAAAGAGTCTGATTGTATTAAAATGAAGCACGAGTCCGCAGAGTTCGAATGCTTCCACAATTTAGATATCTTGAAATCAACAAGAAAATTTGAAATAAATCTAAAACCGAAAGAAAGAAAGAAAGCTAAACTAAATTTACAAGAGAGAATCTAGGTTAAAGGAATGATATGCATAACAGGTGATAAATGAGCCTATTTATAGCCTTCAGGTGGTCGTCGTTCTCAACCCCAGGTTAGCTGACGTTCCCAAGCATAAAGTTTGATTGTGCAACCAAAACGCCCATGTTTCGTGTTTTGTTTCCTTCACAGAGTTGATGTAATGTCACACCAAGACCTATGTTGTGATATAACAATCAGTATACTCTTCTGCAACTATCTTCAAGGGTATGTCATGACACCTTCAATCTGTGTTGCGACATTGAAGGCAGTTTTGAGTTTTCTCCATTCTGTTCCATATGTTGTGAAATTGAGTCATCCGTGTTGCGACATAACCACCAGCATCTATTTAGTGCACCTTCTAATGGTCTCTTGCACACACACAAAGTGCGTTAGCTCACCCTTAGGCCTCATTCGGTCCCAAAGGTCAATACAAGACTTAATTTGCTTGTATCCAAGCTCTTTAAATGTGAAAACTAGTTAATCTACTACACCGAATTACGATAGATCAATCTCCCCCACACTTAAGTCATTGCTTGTCCACAAGCAACATAAAAAAATGACAAATAAGATGACGACCCTTGAGCAAATATGATACAAGTATTGACTTCGGAGCATATGAATTAGGCATTTTATTCTTACTAAAAATTTCAACATGATGAAAAGTTGATTTACCACCTTTGATTTCAAACATCTAAGTTCAGTATGTTACACAATAGGAATCCATCAACAAATCATACAAGTACTTTGATTATTTGAGCAGAATACAAATAGTCATTTATGCGTATGTTTAGTATGATATATATTCATGTATAAGGGTATTTAGGTCACATATGACTTTTCGGCTGGTAACATTTTGAAGCTTAGGATAGGTATGAAACTCAAAAACAATAAGCATCAAAAGGGTTACAAACATAAAAATAGTTTGGCACATCGTATTGATCCCTATTCTTCTCTCCTTAGTGACCCTTACCGGCTCACTATCTTATTTCTCCTTCTCTCACCTTCTTTGTCTCTCCATGTATAGGAAATCATATCATGACACAGTAACTATGGCTAGCCTACGAGTTTCTGTGCACTAATAAACGAGTTTCTCTCTTTTGTGACTTTGTCACTTTTCTTTTTCAGCTCATCTCACTCATGTATGCTTTTTTATTTATTTTTCAAGAAATTTTTCTACTCATATTACTTTTTCTTTTTGGATTGCTATTTTGTTTTGCACTTTCGAGCTAACCTATAATTCCCATATCACACTAATCCTTCCTATTTCACTATGTTTTTACAAACTCCTCCTTAATGTATCTACTTAACCCTCAATACACTGACCAGACGTCTATAATTGTACAGTGCAAGACCAAAGGAAAATGGCAAATACAAATTAACGTTTTAAGGCTTGAGGTTTGTAATGAGTTTCATCAAGAAGTGTCAAAAGGCTAAAAAATAGGCACAAATGGTGAGTATTGATAGGTTGGATTTGGCTCAAGATGTGTTCCAAACAATGCCTTAGGTCATCCCGAAATACCTCAACATGCACAAAATTAATCAACCAAACAAACTCAAATTCAACGATTTATTATTCATACTAGCATGCTCGTTTCCTTGTGTTTTCTATATCATTTGGTATAGTTGATTACTTAATACCTATTTACAATGCAACATATAGAACTTTAGTAGTCTAATGCTCAAAATTTTAAAATCACATACCATCATGCCAAATTTATTTATAAACATAAGCAACCTATCTAAGTGCTCCTAACCAATCGCTTGTATTTCTACAAGTTCAAACACACCAAAAGACAAGAAAAAATTTTAGAAACAAATTTCCTATGTTAGCCCCCCCACACTTTAGTTGACATATTGTCCTCAAATTGTATCCCATAAGAAGATAAGAAAAGAAGTTACTTGATTGATCGTGGGCACTCCAACTGCTAATGGTGGGTGCTTCCTCCTTTGATCATGTGAAGTTCGAATTGTTTGTGTCTACTTTGTGTTGGGTTTCTAAAAAAATTAAACAAACTAAAAAACAAAGAACACTGTATGCATGTATGCCTAATCCTAAATAAAAATTTACATCACCTAAAAATTAATACAATCCTTAAAGTAATTATTTATTAATGAAAACTACAAATTCTTAATAAAGAAAGAAGCATTCAATTTTCCTAAATTCGTCTACTCCTAATCCTACTAGATTACTCTTGAATATTAGTCATCATCTTCCTAAAATCCTCTTTTTCTTCTTTCCTCTTTTTATTTCATCTGTAGACAAATTGCTTGAATAAATCATCACCAAGTAATTTCCTTAAGGGATTCATGGTTTTATCCATCCACTCAATGGGTACTCCTGCCCTTTTACATAATTTCATAATTAGATGAGGGAAAATATTCCCTTTCCTAAATTCCTTGCAGAATCAACCAAGCTTTTTATATATCCATATTTCAATACATATTTTCTTCTTTTGGAGGATCCCATATATTATGATAGCTTGAATTGGACTAATCTCGGACATTTCTATTATAGGCCATATTCTCGAAGATACGAATTTCATCCACATCTTAGCTTTTGGTTTTATTAGCTCTTGATTGAATGTTTCAGGTATTGTTATTACCTTCCGTTAGGAATCTTAATATTTCCTACGTATCAATGTTTTTGAATTCCTTCAAATTTGTTTTATAGAGATAATCGCGATAATAATATGGTGCATCATAAATTTGGAAAATACTCATCTCAATTACTGAAACATTAACTCCTCTGACCTTCACAAAGGAGCACATCTCATAGAACAGTCTGGCTGCTTCCCTATATTTTAATGCTAGATAAAATTCTTGCATTACAAGAATTATTAGGGTTCTTTGGTTGGCAAACAAAATTTCATCCATTCCCTTTCAGTTGCATTTTCCCATATTCATTTGCAATTCGTCATTAGAGGGTCAAATCACTGCTCTTGAATAAAGGTATATGACTGTAGTTGTTGTAGGTACTTATCCATGTCACCTTCTTGAAACTCAATAGCTAGGCTTGAGGCGCTTGCACTAAAATTAGCCATTTGATGATTTTTTCTTATTTTGCCTACAATTTAACCTTTGTTGATGATAAAAGAGGGTAGCCTGCAATTTAATCTTTGTTAATGATAAAATAGGGTGGCCATGTGTCCTATTTATAGATTAGAAAGGAAGAATAAATCATTCAAGAGCTATAGTCTAGTTCTACTAAATAAGCAGTTAAAGAACAAGAATCCTAATATAATTAAGCTACAAAAATATCAATAGTTAGGTTAGTTCAGAAAACAGAGTTACGCAGCATTGTTGTGACATCCCTGGGTGATGTCACGACGTCGATGGTAGGTTCTAGAATAAATTTTTTTCTTGTCACGATATTCGGGAGTGATGTCGCAACATGACAACCAGACTTCTTTTTGTTTCGTGAAACCAATACCTGGGTCACTATTTTCATTATCATTCTTCATGTTTGTTAGTTTCCCATTGATTCCCTAAAAATCCTAAAGAGCGCTACACTACAGGGTTTGTTCATCAACTACAATACTAATAGTTCCTCCAAAATTATGTTTTACTCATTTGCCATTAACAAGAAAAGGTTGACCCCCTTTCTGATTAACTCTGTTGTCCAATGAGGACTTGATGTATTGTATATGGACTTGTCCTTCTTGATTTAAGCTTTCCAAGGAATAATTTTAACCTTGAGTTGAATAGTAGCACTTTCTGTCCTGTCAAAAATTCACGCTTTCTAATCTTTGCATCATTTCGAAGTCTACACCTCTCTTTATACATTTTAGTATTTTTCTAAGCTATAAATCAGAATTCTTCCAATTCTTGGAGTTGGAATAATTTTTCTTTTTTAACTCATTCTGGATCCAGTTCTAACTCTTTAATCTCCCAATATGCCTTCCTCTCCAATTTGATTCGTAAGTGACAGTTCTTACCATAAACTAACTTATATTGGACATGCCTAAGGGAGTCTTATATATTGTTCTCTAGGCCCACAATGCATCGTCTACCTTCATTGCCTAATCTTTTCCACTTGGGTTTATTATTTTCTCCAAAATATTTTTTATTTCCCGATTAGATATTTTTGCTTGCCCACTAACTTGTGGGTGATACGCCGTTGTCATCCTATATCTTATGTTGTACTTAGCCAATGTTGCTTTGAACTGCTTCCTATAGAAATAAGATCCTTCGTCACTGACCAGCGCTCATGGTGTACCAAACCTGGCGAATATTTTCTTCTTTAGGAATCTCAATACTGATTTTGTATCATTAGTAGATAGTGCGACAACTTCAACCCATTTTGAAACATAACCTACAGCCATGAGGATAAATTGATTCCTGAAAAAACTCAAAAAAGGTCCCATGAAATCAATCCCTTAAACATCAAACACTTCAACCTCGATTATCCCTATTTGGAGTATTTCGTCCCTTTCAAATATATTCCCAATTCTCTGACACCAATCACATCCTTGTATGAATTCATAAGCGTCTCTATTCATTGTTGGCCAATAAAACCCCGATTATAGTGCTTTTTAAGCTGTCATTTTTCTACCAAAATGCCCTCCACAATGAGATGTATGACAGCCTTGTAACATATCTTGAATCTTTTCCTCTGCCAGACATCACTAGACTAATTGATTTGTTCATTGTCGAAACACATATGGTTCCTCCGAAACATAAATTTTTTATTCATGGGCTATCCGCTTTTTCAGTTGCCAAGATGCATGTTCTGGGAAGACCCCCCTTGCGATGTAATTAACATAATTTGCATACCATGGGGTTAGATGCTTACATAGTCTTAATTGATTAATGTATACTCTCAATAATTGTTCATATACAAAGGTCCCCTTAATTTCTTCAATATCCATCTCTTGTAAATTGTTTTCAATGTATAAGACTTAAAATTAACAAAATGAAGTGTGATTTATTTATTTAACAGAGGGTAAAAGAAACTCACTAACGGCTTGTGGTGATGGTACTTCACGACTTGCGGGTTGATTTTCTTACTATACGCTTATATCTTAGCTTTCTTTTAAGTGACTGAATGGGTGGTTCCTCCTCTTCCTTGTCAGACTCGGTGATCTCATCAATAATTCAATTAATTTCACGGTCTTGTTTGGATATGGCTTCTATTAGCAGAGGTGGGATAGCTTCAGTACTGTCCTTATGTGGTGTAGGTGTTGGGGTGTTTTCATTTTGTTCTTCATCCTTGACCTTAGCATTCACAGACTTTCTTTTCTCTGGTTCCTCCTCGACTACTTTCCCTTTTTCAAGATTTTCTCTCACATTTATAGGCTCTGCCTTGTCAAATGGCACTTCAATTGGTTCCTTCTCAGCATGTCCAGTCTCCGGACCTGGTAGAAAATCCTTAGGGTAATCAAGAAATTCAGGAATTAGCTTAGTAAAGTTCTTCTGTAGGGATATTTTCAGAGCAATATCTCGATCGATCGCATAAGACCAATAGAGTGCCTGTTGTTCTTGGGCATTTTTTATTTCAGCAATTTGATATTGTTGAATCTCGAATAGTTACATTCTTTGCTCCAGTTTCTCTAAGTACTGTAGCACTTGTTTTTCAAATGAATTCCAAGAGATTGAAGGTTCTGCTGAGGCAAGTGCCTGGCAGAAGATGTAGGTGCCTTACTTTGCTGGTGTTGTTTCAGTGTTTCTACTCCTTGGATTTTTGCACATATAGATCATGACATTCCTCCCTTGTTGGGGGTAACATCCTTATTGGCATTCAAAAGGACTTTAGTCGTTCTACAGAGAGAAATGATTAGGGAAGGGAAATTTGGACTGCCCATATTCTTTTCTACACACAGATGCACCTCATGAAAAATAACCTTGCCGATGTTGAGTTTCCTACCCATGATGATCGAATGAAACAGTAGCATTTGTTCCTTAAACACAGTGGAATTCTAGGTAGATGGCATTAACCTACTCTTGAGGAAGTGATACCAGACCTACAAATGGGCTTTAGTGGAGTCCTCTTGGCTATGTGACATTCTTGGTTGGAAACAATCCATCGAGTTCCTTCAACACACAAGTCCTTTAACACCTAATTTAAGCCTTCAACATTTATGTTTTTAGTGAATGAGGTATACTCGTCTTAAACATCTTTTAGCCCAAATTGGGCATTGATTCTATCTTCATCAAATGGGATCGATGTTCCTCGAACATAAATGAAGGGGCTATCAAAGGAAGTTATACATGCATAGAATTCTCAAACATATTTTCCCAAGACATCGTCTAAGTGCAAGCAGAAGATTTGCCAATTGTGCGTTTCCACAGTACATGAAACTGACTTGTCATAACCCATGTATGGCTCATCCTTAAACCAAAAGCCTTGCTCAAAGAAAAATAGTCTCTTGGAAATGTGGTTGTCATATTTCAATGCATAAGCATTGTTGAAGAAAGTTTTCAGTTGGGTGGCACCTACCTGAGAAGATTTGACACCCTTAGAAGTTGTTTTGGCTCTTGCCATTGATTAGTCTTGAAGAATCCTTTTGAGTTTTCTATAGTCTAAACAAGAAAATAGTTTGCGAAACTACACAAGAGAAGTTAGTGGGAGAAAGTTTAGATTTCAAGAAGGGATACAATGAGGTTAATAAAGATTAAAAGGGAAACATTGTGTAACTATGGGTAAATGAAAAAGTGTTGGTAGTTGGAGAGACGTAAATAGGGGTAATTGGTTGGGCAGTTTGTAGAAACTTATAGGGTGAGAAAGAGAGGGAAGAGGGAAAAGCAAAAAGGGTTTTGGAGGGAACCCTAGAATGACTTGGCCCTAAAATTTTTTGGCACTTTCTTCATAAGCTTTCGAATCAAGATAGGGTCCAGCTATCCACAATCTTTTCTTTGGGATTTTTATCTCTTTTCAACCCATATTTTCTCTTACTTCAATGTCCACTTACCCACTTTGTTGTGGCATAATTTACTTCTAGATTGCTAGGGAAAACACCTATTGGTACTACATCTATCATGCTTGCACCTTCATTCTTTCCCTGTAATTCCTGCAAAATCTATACACTAATAAAAAATATATCCATAATTGAAAATAATATAAAGTTATTAAAGATGAAAACTGTAAAAACAAAATTAAAGTAAAATAAATAACGAAAATAGAGACAAGAAATAAATGTTGAGCTTAAACATCTCTAAGGTCAATGGATTATTTGTCTTGATTTACATGAGCACCCTAGTAGTTCTTGAAATGTTGTCCATTACTTGATGTTCACTGCTCTATGAGGGTATACTTTGGCTACTTCAAAGAGACCTGACTAGCGGGATTTCAGTTTGCCAGGGAACATTTTCTACCTTGAGTTGAATAACAGAACTTATTATCCTGGTTCAATTTGTCATGGCATAATTCACTTATCATGCCAACATTTGGTCTTCTCCTTATAAATTTTAGCATTCTCATATACTTGTGCCCTGAATTCTTTCATTTCATTTAATTTAAGCAATCTTCTATTGCCAGCAGCTTTCTAATCCATGTTCAATTGCTTTACAGCCTAGTATGCCCTGTGCTCTAACTCAACTGGCAAATGACATGGTTTTCCGTAGACGAGCTTGAATGGTGACATTCCTAACGGGGCTTTTTAAGAGGTGCGATATGCCCATAAAGCTTCATCCATCTTAAGGAACAATCCTTCCATTTTGGATTAACAACTTTATCCAAGATCTGCTTAATTTCAGTATTGGAAATTTCAACTTGCTCGTTCATTTGCGGATGATATGCCGTGGCAATATTTTGTTTTACTCCATATCTTTGCAGGGCGTTGGCATAGCTTGCAGTGGAAGTGAGATCCCTCATCACTATTGATGGCTTGAGGCGTCCCGAATCTCATGAAGATGTTCTTGAGGAGGAACTTCATCATTGAATTGGCACTATTAGTAGGTAGAGTTATGGCTTCTACGCATTTGGAGACATAACCTACTAACACAAGTCTGTATAAATTATCGAACGAGGGTGGAAATGGACCCATAAAGTCTATCCCTTAAACATCAAACAACTAGATTTCCAAAATATTTTGCAGTGGCATTTCGTGTCTCCTTGATAGGTTCCCTATTCTTTGAAAATGATCCCATGTCTTATAAAATTAATGGGCATCTTTGAAACAATTCAGCCAGTAGAATTCAGATTAGAGTACCTTTGCTACAGTTCTTACTCCTCTAGAATGCCCTCCATACGAGGCTGATTGAAAATATTGCAATAAACTTTTCATCTCTTATCAGGAATACATCTTCAAATTAATTGATCAGCACATTGCTTATATAGATAAGGCTCATCCAAATAGTAGAATCTTTCATCATTCCAGAATTTTTGTTTGCCCTGGCTATTCAGATTAGGTGGCAACAGTCCACTGACTAAGAAGTTTACAATACCGACATACCAAGGCAATGTCATGGCAATTAACAACTACTCGTTTGGGAAATTGTCCTTAATAATCTTGATATTTTCATCTTCATTTCCAGCTTCTAATCTTGATAGATTATCTGCAACTTATTTTTAGTTCCCTTTCTGTCTCGAATCTCTAAATCAAACTCTCGCAGTAAGAGTATCCACCGAATCAGTCTTGGCTTTCCATTTTTCTTAGTCACTAAATACTTAATCGAAGAATGGTCTGTGTAAACTGTGACTTTGGTACCAACTAAATATGATCGGAATTAATCGAATGCAAATACCATAGCCAACAATTCCTTTTCCGTGGTGGTAGAATTAAGCTATTGGAAAGATGGAAAAGTACAAGTGTACACAATTGTATCAAGTAATAAAGTGACAAGTAAATGCCGAGTTATCGTTCCTACAGGGATTGTGAAAGAAAAGTTTTTATGAAATGTAAATCAAATACTTTGGTGATGGGAAAAATACTTTTTTTTGAAGAAGTGATTTAAAAACTAAAAATTACTAAGTAATAAAAATAAAAAGTAAAAATTCCAATGTACGATTTCAAAAAGATGAGTTTTAATCAAGATGACATAATTGTGTTAGATCAATTACATTCCTTAACTTAGTATTACTAAACCCATGATCATGTTGTTACGAATATTTCACGGTAACTTGGTAATTTGTTAACTCATGTACATACATACTTACTAAATTAACCAATCTCTTGAACATTTTTCAATACGAATTCAAACAAATAATTAATCTTCATAAGCACATATAAGATTAAGTGAGGTAACAATATATTTCTATATTGAAACATTTTAATCACAATAATCCTCGCAAGTTATGCAAGACTAATGTACCGTTTAATACCGTCGCTAATTTAACCCTCAGCTACCTTAAAAGTTTAAACATGCACCAATTAAATATTTTTTCAATTAATTACAATTTCAATACACTTAATAATTAATTCATTCGTTACCTTATATTTTAGAATGCAAGTATAACATAAGCATGGTTTTATTTAATTGAACAACTTACTAAGGCCTATAGCAACACAAACATGATTTTAATTATTTAAATGGATAGAATGCAATCAATCTAACACGAATTAAATTTAAGGAATTTTAATTAGAACAAGAAAAATAGTACAACAATTATTCATATTCATAATCACAACATAAACAAGAAATTTAAAGAGAAGGGAACTAGGAAGCAAATCCAGTATTTCTTTGAAGCCAGGCTAGTGCGTTCCACTTCGTCTCTGCTTATTCTGTTGAACCGAGGCCTCCACAAAAAATTTAATGTCCTTATTCCAATGTGTATGAAATCTCTTTTTCAATAGGGAAATCGGAAAGGGAATGAAACAATGGGAAATGGAAAAACAAAGAAGGGAATAGAGGAGAGAGAGATGTGTGGGAATGAATGGTGTGTGAAATAAGGAAGGGAGTAAGGGTATTTATAGGTAGGAATGGTTGCTAAAAATACAAAATAATTATCAGCCATTTAAGCTCCCTTGGTCGGTCATGCATTGAGCAAAGTTTGAATGTTTCAAACTTTGTTATATTTAGCTTGAGGCAAAAAGTGAAAGGCACAAAAAGTGGAGGGGTTTGAATAGCATTTAGAGGAAGCTCAAGGGCTATTTTACAAGCATAAAAATCATAAAAAATTAGCTGATTGGGTCAGCTATAGGGATAGTTTTGGGCTGCCCACTTTCTTGGTGGATCAATCTTCTATACTTAGCACACTGTGCCACTTTCTTCTTCAAACTTTATATTAATTTTTGACCCAATTAATGTTGGATAAAAATTAAATATAAAGTATATATCATAATCATTATTGGACCATATTTGGCTGGAAAATAATATAACCATGATCTTGATTCACTTGATGGAAAAACCACCCCAACGGTTTAAGCCTTTCGAGGTGTTTACTAAGCCAACTCTCACCTTTTGTGCAAAACTGTCGAAAATAAACAAAATTTGTGAAAAATTATTTTAAAAATAATTAAAATTAAATATGTTAATAATTTAAGTGAAAATTAATTATTTTATAATGAAAGTATGAATTTTGACAAAAATTACTACAAAAATGCAAGAATTCGAGCTCAAAAGGTGCTAAAAAAGTCGATTTATTTGTGTTTCCAGTTGTGCATCAATTATAGTCTGATTGGCATAATAGATCACATGAAATATTTTGTATTTCTTTTTCCCTAGTACTACTCCAACGGCATAACCACTGGCATCACACATGAGCTCGAATGGCAAAATGTCAACTTAGAAGCTATTATAATCGGTGCAGCCACCAGTCGCTTTTTTAAATCCTCGAAAGCTAGCAAACAAGGTTCATTAAAGATGAAAGGTTTATTTTGTTCCAACAAGGCACACAAGGGCATAGAGATTGTGGAAAAGTCTTTCATAAATCTCCTATAGAATCCAGCATACCCAAAGAAACTCCTAATTCCCTTAACACTCGTTGGAGGTGCCAGCTTATCAATCACTTTGATTTTTGCCTTGTCAACTTCGATTCCTTTAAGTTAAAACCTTATACCCTAGGATTTTAAATGTCTTCTCTTACCATGAAATGAAACTTCTCCCAGTTTAAGACAAGGTTAGTCTCCTCATAGTGTTGATGTACCAATTCTAAGTTGTGCAAACAACTTTCAAAATCATTCCCAAATATCAAAAAATCATCCATAAACACTTTTAGGAAATTCTCAACCATATCCGAGAATATGAAAATCATGCACCGTTGGAATGTTGCTGGCGTATTACACACATCAAACGGCATTCTTTTGAAGGCGAACGTACTATACGAACCGGTGAATGTTGTCTTTTCCTAATCCTCTGGGGCAATTGCAATCTAACTGTACCCAGAGTATCCTCTAAGAAACAATAGAAGTCCTTTCCAGCTAATTAATCTAACATTTGGTCAATGAAGGGCAATGGAACATGGTCCTTCCTTTTGGCTTTGTTGAGCTTACGATAGCCCATGCAGACTCACCATCTCAAGACAGTTTGTGTAGGAATAAGCTCATTGTTGTCGTTACTGACCACGATAGCACCTCCCTTCTTTGGCACACATTGGACGAGACTCACCCAAGAGCTATCAGAGACTGGGTAGATAATGCCAGAACCCAACCATTTGATTATCTCCTTCTTCACCACCTCTTTCATAATTGGGATCAACCTTCTTTTCTGCTCAATATAATTGCCATGACAATCTTCTAGCAGAATTTTGTGGATACAGAGTGTGGGGTTGATTCCTTTAATATCTGCAATTGTCCAGCCTAATGCCTTTTTGAATTTCTTAAGCACAGCTAACAACTTAACCTCTTACTCATCATTCAACTTAGTAGACACAACCACGAGTAGCTTATCCTTTCCTAAATATTCTTACTTTAACTACGCAGGTAGAGGTTTTAACTCTAAGGTGGGTAGTTCTTCTATGGACAATTTAGAAGGGCTAAAAGTTCAAGCAGATAAATCTAATGTGTCAAACCTCTTTCGAGGTCAACAGACAAATTAGTTTGGATTCTAAAAACTCATTGTTCTGTCCTAATGGCTCTTCATCATCAATATCAACTGAATCTAATTCACTATACTCTTTTTCATGGTATTCTTTCTCAAATTTCTCATCCATAACAGAATCTAAAAAACTAACAACATGACACTCTTCGATATCAGCAGCATATTTTAGAGCCTTCAAAACATTACAAGTGATTTGTTGATCATTCCCCCTCATAGTTAATTCTCCCTTTTGAACACCAATCACAGTCCTACATATTGCAAGGAAAGGTCTACCTAGAATAATAGGCACATCTTTGTCAACTTTACAGTCTAACACAATGGAATCAGCAGAAAAAATAAATTTATCTACCTTTACCAAGACTTCCTTGATTTTACCTTCTGGGTGTGCATATGATTAATCTGCCAATTGCAAGGTTACAGTGGTAGGTCTTGCTTCACCAATTTCTAGTTTTTTGAACACAGGCATGGTCAAAAGATTTATACTCGCTCTTAAATCACACAAGGCCTTCCCAATATATTGGTTTCTATTTGAGCAAGGTATCGTGAAGCTTACTGGGTCCTTCAACTTTGGAGGCAATTTATTTGTCAACATAGTAGTGCACCCTTCAGTAAGTGTGACTATTTCAAATTCTCGCAATTGTCTCTTCTTTGAAAGTATGTTTTCATAAACTTGACATAGTTAGGCATTTGCTCCAAGGTTTCCACTAAAGGTATATTGATGTGAAGTTTCTTAAGGACATCCAAGAATCACCTAAAATGTTGGTCTTGTTTGTGATTTTGAAAGCGTTGGAGAAATGGTGGAGGTGGGCGAACCTTAGGTTGTAATATTTTTTTTCCCAAGCATTGTGTTCGGTAGTGCTATCTAAGTTTGCTTGGCCCAATTTCCTCAGTTGTGGTGCTCTTCTTGGGTTGTTCAAGGGTTTTGCTTGTAATTGTTTTTGAATTCATTGATTCAATAACAACATTCTTGACAACTTTGTCTAGTTGTGTGCCACTTCTAAGAGTGATTGCTTTACAATGTTTTTTCCCATATGGTCTTGCATTCTTAGTACCACTAGGCAACGTTCCTTGTGTTCTTAAGTTCAAAGCTTTAGCTACATGTCCTACTTGATTCTCTAAAGCTCATAATGATAATGCTTGGCTCTGGATCACAGCATCATTCTTGGCCATATACTGCTTCAGTAGAGACTCAATAGATGAGGAAGAAGATGATGTCTTTCCTTGTTGAACTTGTTGTTGAGGTGGTATAGACTGATTATAACCAGGTGGAACATTCGTGGCATTGGGTCTAATAGTCGTGTTGGAATTTCTAGCTCCTTGATTGTTGCACCCAAAATTTAGGTGTTGTTTCCAATAAGCATTATACATGTTGGAATAAGGATTATTGTTCCTATTGAAGTTGCCTATATAATAGACAGATGTTGGGTTAGAAGGACACTCTTCAAACACATGATCCTCACCATAATAAACACAAGATAACCCAGTCGTTTTCAACTCTTTCACCTCACTAGGCTTCTGCATAGTCTTTATCATGTTGGCTAAAGAAGATACCTGAGCAGTAAGCGAGGTAATAGTATAAAGTTTGAATAATCCAGCCACTCTCCTACTAGTTCCAGCTCTTTTTATGGGGTATTGATACTAATTATTGGTGATTCTCTCCAAAATCTCTTAGGCTTCATTATAAGACTTATCCAACAAAGTTCCATTAGCTGAAGCATCAACCACCATCCGTGTCTGTGCATTCAAACCATTGTAGAACATCTCCATTTGGGTCCAATGCTGAAATACATGCATAGGACATTTTCTAAGCAAATCTTTGAACCTTTCCCATGCTTCATACAGTGTTTCATCCTCTAGTTGCTTAAAGGATGTTATGTTATTTCTCAGTTTGGCATTCATATTGGGTGGTTATGTCGCAGCAGAAGTCTTTGGCAGAGATCATTCCATGATTCTACTATTCTAGATGGTAAAAAATTGAGCCATTTTCTAGCATGATCTCTTAAAGAATATGGAAACAGTTTGAGTTTTAAGGCATCTTCAGGGACACCTTGTTGTCTGAAAGAATCACAGACCTCCAAAAAAAGTATCAAGTGCAATCTGGGATCGTCAGTTGGCAAACCACCAAACTAGTCAATTGATTGAAGCATCTGAAACATTACAGGTTTCAGTTCAAAATAGGGAGCTTGAAATTGTGGCATGACTATTCCAGGATTCAGGTTGTCTAAGATAGGCACTACATGCTCTCGAATTGGCTTATCCAGATCATCAAACATTTGAACAACAGGAGGATTAAAATTCAAAGCTATCAGATTAAGTTGCTCATTCATAGCAGGTGGATTGCTACCGTCTTGATTCATTGCTCTTTGTTCTCTTCTCTTTCTTAGCAAGGTCCTTTCAATTTTTGGATCTAAAGGATAGAGTCCTTCAGTAGGAGTGCCTCTATGCATACAGCTAGTAATAGACCTGTTGAGATCACGAAATAAAAAAATTAGCAACTAAAACTATAACAATTACAATAAAAAATATTGAAGTTACCAATCGCCAATCCCCGGCAACGACGCTAAAAACTTGTCACGTGTGAATATGATCTGTGAATTGTGCAAGTGTACACGTCGAATCAAGTAATAAAGTGATAAGTGAGTATCGTTCCCACAAGGATTGGATGAGTACTCTTTGTCTAAGTTATCACAATTGAACAAAAAAGATAAATGTATTGAATGATGTTTATTGAAATTAAAATGGGATTAACACATTAAAAGTGAGAGTAATGAAGTACACTAGCAGAGTTTACCATTGAAACAAATCAAACAAGAGTACTAAGGACTTTAGCAAGGTTGGAATATTGGTCGTGAAGGCTGGGAGTACTAAGGGATCTGTTCTAACCGGTGAAGAATGTTGTGGCAAAACTATGGTGAACTTACTGTTTGATTGGGTACTAATGTGGTTTCCTTCTGTTGAAAGCAAGACCTAGGGTTACTCATCCTTAAGACACTATATGTCTATAGGCTAGGGATTAACAACTACTACTAAAGCTCAACCCTCTAAATCATATAAGGTTAGGCTCTATGTCTAAATTTTACACAAGTATTTTCCATTACACGTTCATATAGGGGACCAAATGCTGAGTGCTCTCATTGCTAGCTAGGTGTTTGTCATTTTTTTTCACTAGAAATGCCATGTCAACCTCTCATAATGCCTCGACAAACCACCATCTTCTGTTATCCTTCTGTTTTAAACCTGCCATTCAACCATAACAAGACCTTTCCACAAGCAATTAAAAGTAAAGATGCAATAAAGTAATCACCATCTTAAGTTCTTAGATGCACTGCTCAATTGACTAGAAATGATCATGCAATTACCTAAAATTAAGCTAATTTTAATTAAGTAGAAGCAACTAATTAAGTCTAAAAGTATGAATTATAACTCTTTTCAAGAGTTATGACATATACAAGTGAACCTAGATTTCTTGACAATCAAACCTAGTAGGATAGAGACTTGCTTTGGGTGCCACGAACTTGGTTCAGAACAAAGACTTGGCGATGGAATATTCGACAAGGTAATTCTCATGGAATAAGTGTCGTATTAGACCTAAGTGTCCTAGAAATCTTAGGATACCCTACTTGACTTAGGAAAGGTGTTACTTGCATGAAAAGTATACCTAGATGCACTATATCTTTATTTCCTAAATTGATTCTGTCTTAACCTTTGACAAACAAACCCTTAGTTCATAACTTACCTAGCGAACCCTGGCTCACCAAACACCCTGGCAAACCCTAGCTCGCCAAACACACTGGCGAACCCGCTTGTAATAAATCTACTGAACCCCTTTAGCTCAACTTTGGTGTACACTGCTTCACCAAAACACTTGGCATACTCCTCACTGATACCTTTTTGACGAACTCCCCAGTTCACCAAACTACCGGTGAACCCCTAGTTCACCGGAGCTCTGGCAAACCCTTACTTGTGAGGCCAAAATTTCCAAGCCTGACCTTGGCATGTTACATCAATGAGTAACACTACTCAATTACCTTGAATGATTCATCTAGTTTCTAAGGGAAAGTTGAAGGATTATTGCATAACAAAATAGCCAACATGGAATTAAATTGAATGATGAGCCCTCTCTTGTTAACCCGATCTTTTTTAACAAATAGTTCCAAGGCAGTTTTGATTGTAACTTCATTTCTACTAAGCCATATTAACCATGAGAATAAAATAAAACAACCAAACCATAGTTGTTTTGTTATCCCATTTTATAGAGAATTGAAGCATTCCTGAATAAAACCAAAAATTGTTTTAGGTAGGTAGCCAATCAAACCCCACCAAGATCGCATATTATACCATTAAGGTTGAACAAGTGAGTTAAAAAATAGAAGATGACCTAACAATTCAATTTTGCGTCCACATCATGGGCATAAACACTAAGAATGATCAAGTTGGAGTCCTCTTCATATCAAGAATTCCTTAGTGGGAATTCTATCCAACATTAGCATGCAAAGAAAGCATTGCACCGTAGGAGGAACTTATAACTTCCAGGTGAATCTTAGCTTACTATCCCCATCTAGTGCGACAAGTTTTGATATCAAAGCAGAAAGTTTCTTAACTAAAAATCATCCTGCAGCACCATGCTTCCAAGCAATAGTATCTTTTTTTTTTGTAGGCACCAAAATCATGTTAGGCACACCCTCTAATAAATCCTTAAGGAAATTCTTTTCATACTCTAAAAAATTATGAGAATATAAGAGCTCCCAATACTCATGAGAAAATGAATCATTCCTCAAATAATCACACACTTTGGCACACTTGTCTTGAGCTAGATGGAAAAGCCTAGGAAAAGAGTCCTCATAGGGAGTTCACCCCACCATACATCCAACCAAATGAGAATATCCCAACCATCCCCAAGTATATAGGTAAAACATTCTAGCCCCATAAAATTAACCACACACTCATCCTTTATTATGTTAATAGTATTCCTCCAATTGACAAACTATTTTGTATTTGATGAATATGGCCACCAAGAGATCACACTTTCTACTAGGCCAAAAAAATTTTTGGTTCTCATTCTATGCAATCAGTTTGTGTTATTTGAGCCCACACTCAATATAAAATGGGGTTCAAGGATAGTGAAAAAGATAGTTGGTAGAAAGCTAGCAAATGACTTAGACTGCCTCACACAAAAGATAGATAATGAATCGATTTTAAGGTTTATTACTAAAAATATCACAAAGCTCAATTTTAAGAAAAAAATTAAACTTTCGCTATACACTATTCATTGTTTTCTTTATTGATTTTTCCAACACAATATGCCATCCATCATCAACACCAAGGTGGAACTTACATCGAGATCAAAAAAAGGGAGACCGATAATCTATCCTATTTGTAATTTAGACAAATAGTGCAACAATCATACTCATCTATTTTCTTCCACCACCTTGACAATTCGCCAAGATGATGAATATTCTTAAGATCTAGAAGTGGGAAAAGATATCAAACCTACAGTCCAATAGTATATGGAGTTGTAAGCTCAAAACAAATTTCTTTGAGCTTAACTTTGGGAATGTGCATGACAACATTCCTTGAAGGACAAAGAGCAGAAAAAAAAAAAGAGGAAAACTCTTCTTAGGGGTCAAACTCTTTATTAATCCACCGTTAAACTCATATTCACATTTTTATTTAAGGAAAAAGTATGGAATACCCTGAGGTACTTACCCTTTTGGATGGCAAAAATAAAGGCAAGGCTTCTCTTTTTTTCTCAACACTTGAATATACTTATTCATTTACTCAAAGTTTCTTAACAACCATCCTACATTTCTCATCATCCACCAAGTAACAAAAATATAAATACACAAGCTTTAATAGCTTTCTCATGTCAAATCTCAAAAAAATTAGCTGGGCATGATAAAAACTTGATTTCTTACCTTTCTTGGAGCTTTCTCTCTCTAACTCAAGCTTTCTTTCGGTAACCACAAAAACCCCAACTTGAGGAAGATGAAATTAATAGTGGAAATGTCGTTGAAAGTAATAAAATATCAACATTTACAAAATATTTCATGGGTTTTGGGTGGGTGTTTGGCTATGAAAGAGCAAGAAAGAAAATGTTCTCTTTTTTTCATTATAAAATTAGGTCAAAAGTCAAAGGTCAAAGGTCAAAGTTAGTTAAAATTAAACTAAATGAGTGGCCTTTTATTAAAAATTCTATTTAAATCCAAAACAAAGGCCCAAAATTATTCCTAAAAATTTAAATCTCATAATGTGGAACTCTTAAAATAAATTTCATGATAAATGACCAAAATGCCCTCTTTGGTAGAAAAATTGCACAATGGCCCTTTATCATTTATCATCTTTTTTCTAATTTCGTTCCTAGCACTTAATACATTAAATTTCTACAATTTGCACTTATCATTCATAATTATTGATTACTCATGCAAAAATATATATTTCGACCTTTTTTACGAAAAAAATGATGACTTAGTCATTGTACTTTCTCATCATTTTAATTTAACCCCAAAATTGATCTTCATTATATTAATACATATTGAAAGTCAATCCCATACCATATAGCCATTATAAACTCTTTTTTAAGCTCAATAATCACCAAGAGGTGTGTATTGGTGTTTTAAACAAAATTTAAAGCAAAGATAGCAATCAAATAAGACACGAGAATTTATAGTGGTTCGGCTCCAATTGTCTACCTCATTACCTTAACTTACCATAACTAAAAATTTCTCAAATTCACTAATTTGAACCTTTCAAGGACTAGTTTTGACATTTACAATATCTATATCTTCAAAAATGAAAAATGGGGCCACTTTTCCTTAAGGTTTTCTACGCAAAACCTTAAGTAAATCCTCACAAAAATAGATGAAATTAAGAAAGGATTATCACCTCTAGAAGGTATATATATAAAAATTAGGCACTCTCACAAAACAAGACAACACTTGAAAGAATGAATCAAAATTAACCTCAGAAGTTTGTACAAGTGAAAATAAGAATAACAAAGAGAAATTATTGAAATTTTATACGCTATCAAGAACGAGTGAAAATTAACACTTGTAAAGCTTGTTTCTTGTTGAGTTCTGAGTGTTCTTGCGTAGTATTTATATGCTTTGAACAATTAATAGTCATTTGAGGTTGAAAGATATCAATCTGAGTTGTTGGAGTCTTTAATTTCAACACTAAATACCTTTCCAAAGCTTTAAGTGTCAGTACCCAAGCCTTAGGCCCGATTCCTTTAGTCTGAAATGTGACTGCAACACCCCATACCCAGTCTAAATGTCGAACCTGTGCAACGGAATGCCACATTAGACACCTAAGTGATTCTCTATTAACACCCAACCTAACCTCCAACACACCAAAATTTGAAACATAAAACATGTTTAGATTTAAGAAAACACAAGCTCGCAAACTCACTTCGTTTGCTTTTTGGTACATAGCGACAATAACATCCGAACCTACATCACTTGCACAAACTTAACTACTCTTTCCCTGAAGGCATAAATATTTGTAGAAAAAAATTAAGAACATACGAACCCTAAGTTTTGCAAAACAGTGGTTCAACTATTTGACATTGGGGTTCGCGCCCTTACTTAGCATTCTAAGTCTCCCATGGGGTAAGTCCTGCGAACTACACCTATGTGTTTAGATATTGTGAACACGGTTCATAGGGTTTCTCCTATTTTGCATATCAAAAGTTATTAGGGCTTTCAGGGTAGCAGTTCGCCAATCACTAGGGTTTGTACTTAGCACAGTTCAACAACCCTATCACTTTGTAGCAAATTTGGTGAACTCTATTTAGGTTTGTCAATTTTGAATATTTCATGGTAATTCTTATGGTGAACACTATGTTAGAAATTAATTACTTAAGTATGATATTGTAAATTAAGAAAACATCAATCAAACTTGGACTATATCCAAGTTTTACCGGTTCGCAAATAAAAATATAAAGAAAAACATGAGAAAACATTTAAATAACTATGTCCTAGATTAATTGACAAAGTCAATAGAAAGATATCTCTAAACCCAACCAGAATCACACATTGCCTTTAAATCCAGGGTTCATTTGTACCTCCTGTTCAGATTTTATGCTTCACCTAGATCACTCGCCTCGTCGCTACACCCCGTGCGATCTAACCGTCTCCAGTGTTAAGAAGGAATGTGTGAAGTCAGTGAATATACTGGAAAGAATAACCACATAGCATGCACAAAACATATGTTAAACAAAAGCTTTGGCAAGGTCACTGAAGTGCTAACTAGGTTTGCCATACCTACGCAAAGTCTGGTTCGCAGTTACTTACTGTCAGTTAGCTTAAAATAGTAAAACATAATATTTCGGAAAACACAATTTGATTTACATGTTCTTTCTGTTGGATAAGCATATCTCCTTATAACTCCTCATTGTGTCTCAAAGATTCTTAACATGTTCCATAGGTGTAGCATAAATCTGAGCACTCTCCAACACACCAACATATCCCATTGAGTGGAGCTCAGCTCGACATTCCCTTATCTCTCCAACCTGTCGCAAGGTCTCTCGCCCAAAACATAAAACACAAAAGTAAGCACTCACAATCCTATGGCATGTCATTATATCCAACAGTTTCAAAATATTATAATGTCAAAACATTTAATTAAACATAGAGCTCGCAAGTCATGAGGAGCTCCCAAATCACTGTTCATATCTAGCTCCCGATATAGAGCTCGCATATCACCATTCATAAAAAAATATTTAACATATAATCACAAAGAAGGGTTATTAAGAAGGCTTACTCTCCGGATGTTACAGTGACCGTTGGGCCATAAGTACCACGCCTCATGTAACTCCCTATACCCAGCCTAGTCGTTGAGCCTGAATATTAGGATGTCACACCACCGTCACACATCACACATACAATATAAGTGTCAGGTTATTAAGCGATCTTTCCTTTTTAGCATTTGTACGAATTTTAAGTCTAATATACATCAGTCATCATTAAAACATGCTCAACATTAACAATTATACATGCATTATGACCATTTAGCAAAATTTCCAAAATCAAAAAAGTAGGTATCGATACTGTAGCAATGGTATCGATATTTTACTAAAAAGGTATTGGTACCGATTGGAAAATTGATACCATGCGAACTATATCCAACGGTTCTATAAACACACAAGGCCAAAATATTCATTATCATACACACATATTACTTACCATTTTTCTGCACTTTACCTCTGTATAGTCGCATTATAAACACATTTAATCACGATCATAAGGCATGTGTAAAACACCCATATTTACACTTTCTCAACAGTCATCACAAGCAAATAGCACATGTCATTAGTATCACATTTTAGTCCACAATTTCACAACTCACAATCACATTTAACATCAAAAGTATGGAAATACTTACACTCAAAATTTAGAGTATGGGTTTAGGCTACTTCTAAATTCCCAATTCATGCAATGAATCGCGTCTACAAGTAAAGTTCCTAAACACTCACCAATTACTTTTGCCTAGACACCGAAAGATCAACTAGTCTTTCCTTAGCTCATAGAAGGTCCTAGTGAATCCGAAGCTTCAACAAGTAAACCACAAGAAAAGTACAATCAACAACCAACTAAATATTCAACTCAGACAACCAAAAGCATAAACCTAAGCTAGGTTCACATGGAATTGAAACCTTTGACATAGCAAACTTAGAATTCACATATCTCGGTCTACACTCAATCTTTTTCCTTAAAACGAATTACATTCATCTAATTAATCACCTAGATAGATTATCAATCTTTAAACTACGCAAAACTAACTCAATATGGTATCAAAATTTTTGACATGTTTATGGCTATTTTCATGAAAAATCATTAAAAAATTATAAATATTTAACGAAACTTCAAAGTAAATTTAGAAACCTTCCAATCATGTCAAAACTAATTGAAAAATACCTTGAAACCATATTTTTACTCAAAACCGAAATCCACCATTAACAACCCAAATTTTGGCTTTTAATCAAAACATGTGATTGAATATCTAAAAACTCAATTTTAAAGACTAGATAATGTTAAAAACTAATAGAAAGATGAATGGTTACCTTTGATGAAAGAAAAATGAGATTTTGATGCAAATCCAAGAAGAATGAGATTTTTGGGATGTTTTCTTGAAATTATATGAAGATTTAATGTTATAAGTATGAAAGAAATTAATGAAATTAGGATTTGAAGAACAAAAATGAGTGGGAGTGGCTTGGGAAACAAGGTGCAGCAATAAGGTATGAGAAGAATGGCTATCGTGAAAACAAACTGTAGGTGGGGGGAATTATTAAGCTGATTTTAAAATTTGGTCTATCTGCAACATAAACACTCACAACTTTGACCCTTGTTACAAATCAGTCTTTTTTCTATAATTGAAGGTCTCTAAAATTCACTTACAAAAATTGATTTCATTTTCTAAAAACCATAGTCGAAAACATTTACGATTTACCATGTCAACAAATTTCGAACACTCTAAAGCTAAAATCCCTAAAATACCCCTAAAACACCTAAGTCATATTTTGGGATGTTATAACTACTGGGAGAGGTGCAGCACCTCTTGAGGGAACTGTGGTACCTAGGCTTTTGGAAGCCTTATAACACAAGGCTTGGATGTCGTTCCTTTGAGGGGGTGTGGTACCCTTGAAACTCATCTTGCTCACTAAATTTAGGTACAATGCCTTTTTGGTCAAGGTACCACACTTGACTAGGTGCATTTAGAAAAACTTCATTTTTCGCTTAAAAACTAACTTGAAAATAGTTCTTAAAAGTTTATTTTACCAAATTTAATTTAAAGAGTATTTGTTATATCAAAACATTAGAAAATCAAACTTAACAATCTCCCTTTTAGTTATAACAATACTTAGAAAATTTTCCTTTTAAAACTCAACCTAAATAAAAATTATTTTCAAGTTGTGACTCCCCTTTAAAACACTTTTTTCTACAGATTTTCCTTTTTAGAACTTATTAGAAAAATAACAAGTTTTTATGTTTGGACAATTGGATTTTCCAACATAATTGATTTTCAATTCAAATTGCAAATGTTAAGCTATGGTCTCTCCCTTTTTATATATAAAAACATTAGAAAATCAAAAAGGAAGAGATTCATGTTTTATATAACAAAAGAACATTTAAAACATGTTATAAAGATAAAGCAAAGCATGGAACATATGAAACATGGACTATCAGAACATTTAAAGCATACCAAAAAGGGATTCAAAATAAGCAAGACAAAATATCCAAAGGAAAATCATAAGAAACATCGCCTAATTTAAGCAAAAAAATCCAAAAACTTAACTCAAAAAGTAGTGCAACCAAAACAAAAAAGTAAAACATCGAAACAGGTCAAAGAGAAAGTATATCGACAAAGTACTTGTAATCTCTTAAACTGGGTCTAGACGTTATGACCAAATTCTAAAAACTACATTAGCCATTGGGATGGCACAAAAAAGGTTTTGACTTAATCACTTTTTAAAACCAATTTTCATTTCATTTAAAACCAGTAATCTAGATCTATTTGCTTTGATTCAAGAAAAATACTATATAAATTTTAAAATCATCATGTGACTTTAGTGTTTCATTTGTAAATATTAGTTATTTTGGAAAAACTAGGTTATATTTTGTTACAAGCAACTTTGTAATATTGTGGTGGAAAAATTGTATTAGAATCTTATTTTTGTTAAAAATCAAAATTTCATGCATATTAAAAAAATTAGTAAATAATTTCAAACCTCAAATCATGCGATAACAAAATGAAAATCCCAAAATAAAAAGTCTAATGCCACAGTCGATAAGAAAATTATTACAGTACAAAATAATAAAATAAACATATAATAAGGTGTAAAGATTAAAAACCAAAACCATCCAAGAACTCCTCCGAAAGCCACATCCAAACCCTAACTTAGGGGATTATCTTAAATCAAATTAGAATAGAAGGGTGAGCTAAAGAGCTCAATGTGAGTCTTAGCTAATATAACGAATAGAAATTCAAAACATACAATACAAAATATAACAAAAAATATAAATAAGCAGTCAAATTTCATAGATGCCAATATGAAAGATAATATTGATGCAAAGTTTTTTAATAAAAGTCCCTACCTAACACTTCTATACACCATAAAGAGTTCCCTAGAACTTATCCATCCAATAACACCAAAATTGTAAACAAGCCACCATATATTGCAGATATACTGCCAGAATATGTGGATATACCGCAAGAAATGTACAAATCATTAAATTGCCAGAAACTTCCTCCTTTTAGTATTTATCCCAACTCCATGCAATGTGATATGGCTTACAAAAACATATATATCTCAATAGGCATGCTTAACATGCGATCAGATTTTGTAAACAAAAATAGTAGGCATGGGTTTTCTTTTCATTCTTATTAGAATAGAAATAGCAATATCCATGATTTATCATGATATCTGATTTACTTAGTCACAAAAGTGTCATTTGATCACATAACATAAGTGTTGGAACAAATATATAAGTTCATCCATCATAATATAACTCACAACCATATTTTTGACATCATGGATTTAACATATCAGAGTTATTTACTTGGTAACAATCCAATTAAGGGATTTTCAATCACCATGAATACTCAGAGTATTTGATTAACCATATTTAGGTGCATATTATATATATTAATCATTAATAATTAAATTTTAATACATAATTGTACAGATTTTATTTGATTAAATTTGCACCTGGATTACAGATCTCTTAAAACCAAAACTACCCCCCACTATCAGCGGTGTAGATCAAGTTAGATCTTGTGTGATCTAATCAAACGATAACGGTACTTAACCAAAGTTACACTTGTTAGAATCGATCATAAAAAAAATAATCTCTTATGGAATCGGATCAGAAACTTACCATTTTCGTAAAGAAGTCCAAAATTTTGCTTCCTTCAAAGAAAATCCAACTAATTCATATTAGATCTTCACAAACATAATATTCATATGTATTAGACTATATTTCCAATTCGTGAAAAAGAGAAGAAAGGTTTGAAAGTTGATGAATGAACCAATACCTTCACCAAATTGGGCTAGATCGAAACGATTAGCGATTCATCGGGAAATTGGTTAGATAGAGGAGTCGAGGCTAAACAAAAAAATAAGGGGCAAAGTGGGTATGTAGTTAATTAAATAACTTGCAAAAAAATTGCTAAATTAAGTTTTGATTAACTAGATGAAGAGGGAATGAAAAACGGAGAAGAACAGTGGGTGATGTTGGTAGTGGTGCAGCGACAGTAGACGAGGTTCGATGGTGGTGCATCAGTGGTAAGAAGAGAGTGGGAGAAGAGTAACAATTCAGAAGTGGTGATGTTTAGGTTATAATATTGTGGTTAAGGGTGGTGGAGTGGTGGCCAAAATCAAAAGCATATGGTGGTTCAATATGGTGCAAGAGGAGGAGGAGAGAAAAGAAGGGGAGAAAGCAAACAAAGATTCAACAAAAATGTTTTTGCTACTCGAGATACAAGGAATGGCTAATGAAGGCCAAAAGGAGAAAATTGGAAGGGAGTGAAAGGTGGAGAAGAAAATGAGGGAAAGGGGGACATGTGGAGTGAAAAGGGGGTTAAGAAAGGAAGGCAGAGTAAAATAAGGGAGGAAAGAATATTTTCTATATGGCAACTAGGTGGGACTGCAAAAGGGGTTTGACCAGCCATTTAAATGCAAAAAAAAATCAAAATAAAGACGAGTGGGGGAATAAAACTTGGGTCACATGAGAAGCTTAGCTTGTTCTTAATCACTAAGCTAAAATCCATACTTGTTCAAGAATTGACGATAATTAAATTTAAATGGGGTGTGACAACTCTACCCACCTTAAAAATAATTTCATCCTTGAAATTTACCTTATCAGAATAGATGGAGATATTATCGACAAATCGAGTCCTCTGGCTCCCAAGTAGCTTCCTTAGATCAATGACTTCACCATAAAACTTTTACGAGTGGAATCCTTTTTTTCCTTAATACTTTAACCTCACCACACAAGATCTGGATCGGTTCCTCTTCAAATGATAAATCTGGTCTCACCTTGATCTCCTCAATCGGAACCACATAAGATGGGCCAAACTGATACCGCCTCAGCATAGAACATGGAACATGTCATTGATAAGGTCCAATGCCGGAGGTAACTCCAACTTATAAGCCACCAGTCCAAATCTATTAAGGATCCTATAAGGTCAAATAAACCCTAGGATCAAATTTCCCTTTCGACAAACTCTCAGAACCTTCTTCCACGACTATACCTTAAGAAATACCTAATCCCTAACACTGAACTCTATATCCTTCCTATTCAAATCTATATTGAATTTATATTGATTCGATGCCACTCTCAATCTATCCTAAATCAACTTAACAATACTCTTCAACTCCTGAACTAAATCCAGACCCAACACTTTCTTTTCACCTAACTCGATCCAACGCAAAGTTGTTCAACACCTTTGACCATACAGTGCCACGTAAGGTGCTATATGAATCCTTAACTGAAAATTATTGTTTTACGTAAATTCTACTAGCGATAAATGTCCCTCCCAACTACCTCGAAAATTGATTACGCAACCCCTCTGTATATCCTCAAGAATTTGTATAACCAGCATAGACTACCCATTAGATTGCGGATTAAAAGTCATACTAAAGATAGATATTGTTACCCCATACAGTCTCACTATCTCCGAAATATACAATCTCGCCAACTTCTGTAGAGTTTAATTTGTCCGAATAGGTAAGAAGTGAGCTAACTTAGTCAGTTTATCCATAATCACCCAGACTGAATCCTTCTTAGTAGGTGCCAACGGCAACCCACTAACAAATCCATAGTCACTCGCTCCCACTTCCACTGAGGAATCTAAATAGGCTATAACAAGCCAGAAAGGAATTGTTGCTTAACTTTTACTTGCTGGCATGTTAGAAACTTAGCCACAAACTCAATAACCTTACATTTAAGACCCGACCACCAATACAATTCTCTTAAATCCCAATACATCTTATTCCTTCAATGATACATAGTGTAAGGGCTAAATGCACTTCTCGAAGGATAGACTATCTTAGATCTTTATCGCCAAGTACACACTATCTCCCACGATAACACAAGACTCCATCAGAATTAAACCTAAAGTCTGTAATCTTACCCTCCTCAATCTACTTAAGCCGTGGTACAAGAGACAGATTAGAGTTTGCTTCATCTTAATCTAACTAACCAAAGTAGGTTTTACTTGGAACTCCGCAAGCAAACCTCTATCTTCAAACAAACTCAACTTAGCAAACATCGCTCTCAAATCGATCATCGATCTCCTACTTAATGCATTAGCCACAACATTAGCTTTACTTGGATGGTACTCAATGATAAAATCATAGTCCTTAAGCAACTCTATCCATCTCCGCTGCCTTAAGTTTAACTCTTTTTGGGAGAAAAGGTACTTAAGGGCACAAACCACAGCTTTCAGCTCAAGGTCATGAGTCAGATAATTGCACTCATGTTGTTTAAGTTGTCTCGATACATAGGCTACAGCCTTACTGTCTTGTATCAGCACACAACTAAGACTAGTATGGGATGCATCACTATAAACCACATAATATTTCCTAGACTCGAGTTGAATCAGAACAGGTGATTGAGTCAACACGAACTTAAGCTTCTCAAAACTGGCTTACTACTCCTCAGTCCACTTAAAATGTTATACCCCAAAAATTACTACAGTAAGAAAGTAAGATAATATTCTTGATATAGTAAAATAAGGAAATAAAGTGATAAAAAAAGTTAATTTTGAGTTATGTCAACATTAAGAAGTAAATAATGACATATTAATTAAAGAAAAGATTAAATCGCAAAAGTGAGAAAAGTTTTGTTGCCCAAGGGTAAAAACTCAAAATTTGTTGCCCAAGTGCAAATAAGAAAAATTTGAACGAACAATAGTGCAAATATTTTAAGGTTGGAATAATCTAGAAACTAAGGAAAATGGATGAATTAGGACCAAATTGAATAGGTGAAGAATTATGAGGGGCTAAATCGTAATTTTACCAAATTAAGTAATGACTCAAGGATAGAATTTTAAAAGATCATAAAGGGAAAAATGGTCATGTAGAAGAGAGAGAAATCTAGAAGATAATGATGATGTTGGAGATATTTTAGATTAATTAAATAAATAAATATTAGTTTATTAATATTTTAATTTGATTTTTAAATGATATTTTATTATTTTATTATTTTATTATTTAGTATATATATAAGAGGAAAGAAAGATGAAAAGGAACCAACCCACCATCTTTTCCATGCAATTCACGTTAGAAGAGGAGAGAAGAAAGAAAGTTTTGCTTTCTTTACAATTTGGTCCTTCCACCAAAAAGAATTCACCATTTTCAATTGGAAATCAAAAGAATTCTCATAGCCATCAAGAGAGAAAGATAACAAGGAGACTATGGGGAGCTAGAATATCAAGTTGAATTCAAGAAATTGAAGTCGGAGGAGAGAAAAATTAAGTTAAAGGTTGAAATCAATAGGACAAGGTACATTGAGATTTCAATATATTTTTAAGTTTGATATTATTGAAATAGCATGGAAAAGATGTTATAGTAGAGTTTTTTATATAAATTCTTATATTCTTGATATATTCGTGAAGAGAAATAAGTGAAAGTGATGGGAAATATTATAGAGAAAGGGAATAAGGAAGTTATAAACTTAGTAATTAACATTTTGCACTAAAACAGTTTTGGACAGCAGCAGTAGGTTAACTTTGAAAAATCACCATAAATTCTGGAAATGAAATTAGAGGACGAACAAAATATGGAATTAAATATTACTGATTCTAGTTTCTCATAGAAGAAACAGTGTAAATAATGGAATCGTAAATCATGAGATATAATAGATTTTGTGAGACAAGGTGACAATGTTTTTGGGTTCCCTTATTCTGAATTTGGAAAATCATCAAAAATTGTAAAAAAATAATTAAGGGTTATAATTTATATTTTTAAAGGCTTTAAATAGTTTATTTTTAATAGAAACAAGCAAGGCTATCATCCAATTTCTGTACAAGGAGATAATTAAGTTTTAGTGAAGAAGGGTCGGAAGTGCCAGATAGCAGAACAGAGGTAACTTTAAAGAATAAACTGTACTTATTGGTTGAACCAAAAATTCTAAAATTTTTATGGTAAGAGGATATGTGAGTCTAGTTTCAGGGAAAATTAGTGAATCCTAATTTTGAGTTCTGTAGCTCAATATAAAAATAATTTAGTCTCTATAACTCAAACGAATAGTTTTGAATAAATTTACAACTAAATAGTAAAATCATAGATAATGTTACTTATAAGCATATTATATAAATTAAGGATGTGGAATGGAGAGGAGGAGGAGGAAAATATATATATGAATATTCAGCTAGCTTGGATAATTTGCAAGTTTTAGGCTCGGGGACTAAATTGAATAAAAGTAAAACTTTAAGGGTAAATTTGTAAAATGTCAAAAGTGACCAAATTGCATGAAATGAATTGTTTTATTATTTAAATTAGTAAATTGAATGAAATATTAATTTAGATCAAGATTGGGTTGAATTTTGAGAAAAATAGAAAATTTCTAAAATGTCCCTGAATTTTGGTATTTCTGCAATTCAGCCTGGTAAGTTCGTATGAACTATATTCTGTATAATTTTAATTAAAGTGAATGCTATTTGGTAATGAATATTATATATATGTGTGTGTGTTTTATTATTGGAATTGAATTATTATTGGTAATATGTATAATTATTTGATGCATTGAAATGATTATCGGAAGCTCAATTGAGTTGGAAGCTTGTTGGAGATATATCACATTATCCATTGGTTCTATTGATAATTTTGGATGATTTGATTCTGGTTATAATGGCATTTACAAGTGAAATTGGTTAACGTTAGCTCATTAATGTTTTGATTTTGATTGGTTATAAATATGAATGCTTGATGAAAAGAAAAGTCTGAAAACTAATTAGTAAACTCTGGTAATGCTCTATAACCCTATTCTGGCGATAGATACGGGTTTGGGGTGTTACAATTATTTGTATCAGAGCTACGGTTTAGTCGATTCTCGGACTGAACGTAGCATATCTAAAGTTTGGAATATACATGTCATTATATAACCTGTGATAGTGTGATATCTCCCGACCTTGATGAAATTTGTTTTACTTATAGATAGAGATACTTTTCAACTTAGCTAATTTCGATAATATTGAAAGCATTATGCGAAAAGTGTAAAAGTGATATGCATGTATTTTGATGTTTTATGGAAGAATATGAATGTTTGGAGTGTGATAAACGACTTGAACTAAGTGATTTTCGATAAAAACACCTAAAAGGACTAATTTGGACATGTTATAAAATATGTCATAAGTGTGTGAATAAGTGAAAATTGTGAATTGAAATTGTCATTAAATGGTTCGGCTAGTCCCAAAATGCAAGGAGATTGAATAAAAATTATTTTACGAGCCTAGGGGCAAAATCATAATTTTGTAAAACTTTAGGGGCAAAAACATAATTTTTCCAAAGTATTATTTTTGGACTGGAATGAATAGTATGATGTTATATAAGTTAAATGTATTGTTATAAATTAAGAAAGACGAGAAATTGAAATTGATCGATAAAAAGAGAAGTGAGAAAAAGAGGAAAATTCCCGAATGAACCTTCGGAATAAAAAGGGATACGAATGAAGTGACAGAAATGATCACATGTGTGGCACGGACTGTGTGTAGGCCACTATGTAAAAGTGAAAGTGATGGTCACGTGTGTAGTACTATGTGCAGGCTACTACATGTACCGGAATGATGGGTCGCATGTGTAGTACTATGTGCAAGGTACTATGCGTACCAGATAGCTTTGATCACGTGTGTAGTACTATGTGCAGGCTACTACATGTATCGGATGGAAATGGTCACATGTGTAGTACTATGTGCAGGCTACTATGTGAATCGGGTACCATTGACTATAAAGGTGGTTGCTATGTGCTGATTCCACCGAGTATCATTAATTATAAGGTGGTTGCTATGTGCTGATTCCACCGTGTAACTGTTATTATTACGAAGTGTTCATCGGGAAATTGACTAAGTAAAAATACATGAGATCATGTAATGACTAAGTGGAATATAATTTGAAAATGTGAATTGAATATGAAAATGTGAATAGAAAGCATGAACTAAATGTTTATGAGACAAATAATGGCTCAATGTGATAGTATATGATATTAACTAATGAAAGAATTATTATTAGAAATATATTATTAAATTTAATACTCAGTTTGGATTGAACGCGAGATTGAGTATAATCGTTCTGTGGCAAAGGATGAATTTACGGATAAGACCATAACTGGGTTATGGCACCTTAGAAGTAAGACCATGGTTAGACCATGGTAGTATAGATACATGTGTAAGACCATAGTTGGACTACGGCACAAAAAGAACAATGTACTCATATCCGTAAGCCGTTCTTCGATTCAGTAAGAAATGGTAAGAGACTTATGTGATTGAAATGAAAGATTTCTAAATTAATATTGATATGGTATCTGACAAGGAAATTATGTATGTTGAGACAAGTAATAAACTCAAGTGTGACATATTGAGAAAAAAAGTTTATAAAAGTTGAATTTATATGTAATATGTGCAAGCACACTAACCAGTGGTGTTGCTTGATGCTTAGGCAAGTGCCAAGCTATTGGTTGAATGGTAATATGATTATTTATATAATGCATTGAATTGGTAAGTATTTAAGTGAAAATATGTCAGCACTCACTAAAAAGTGGTAAGGTTTAAATTATGCAATTTCTTATGAAATGATTTATCATGTGATCAATTCAAAAAAAAACTTTGGTTAAATGCATTAGCTTGTGACCATGGTTTAATGATATGTTTATGACTTGTGTGTCATGCATATGGAATAAGTGTTGAACGTAAAGAAAGGCAAATGAAAATAAAGAAATTTGGAAGAGTATAAAGTTGTTTAAAATCCTATATTGCTAGGGATAAAACGAACAAGTAATGATGTGGATTTATTTACCTTGTGAGTTGATGAATATAGCTACATGAGCATTGTGGTATCAATATTAAATTATTCTTGATATTTATAAATTTCATATTTGAAGTGAATGGACATGAATAAAGTTTATACGAGCTTACTAACCATTTATTGCTTACATACTTGTTAATAGGCGTAAACAAGTGAAATTACAAAACGAATGAAATTGACCGATTGATTTATTTAAGAAATGAGAAAGTTGAAATTGTGAATTAAATGGAGACTGAAAATAAAGGACATGAACCAAAGGTTCACAAGATGATTAAATTCAGTTTGAGGATATACAATATTAATTTGATTAATTGTTATTGTTGGAAATTTGAAGATGAAGTATGAAGTATGAATTAATATATATACCAATAAATCATTATATGTTTGATATTTAAAGAAAATTGAGAATGTATATTAATTATGAATTTCCTTGTAAATTGAGCAAAAGGGAACATGGGATTATATGAATAACTCCAAAAGTAATCTACTAAAGGTCTTCTATTCTTATGGAAAGGAAAATGAAGTTCATGATAAAAAAAACAAGGAAATTTCGAGGACGAAATTTATTTTAAGGGGAGAGAAATATAATACCGAAAATTACTACAAGAAGAAAGTAAGATAATATTCTGAAATAGTAAAATAAGAAAATAAAGTGACAAAAGGGTAATTTTGAGTTATGTCAACATTAAGAAGTAAATTATGACATATTAATTAAAGAAAGGATTAAATCGCAAAATTGAGAAAAGTTTTGTTGCCCAAAGGTAAATACTTAAAATTTGAGGGGTTAAAGTGCAAATAAGAAAATTTTGAAGGACCAATAGTGCAAATATTTTAAGGTTGGAATAATCTAGAAACTAAGGAAAATGGATGAATTAGGACCAAATTGAATAGGTGAAGAATTATGAGGGACTAAATCGTAATTTTACCAAATTAAGTAATGACTCAAGGATGGAATTTTAAAAGATCATAAAGGGCAAAATGGTCATTTAGAAGAGAGAGAAATCTAGAAGATAATGATGATGTTGGAGATATTTTAGATTAATTAAATAAATAAATATTAGTTTATTAATATTTTAATTTGATTTTTAAATGATATTTTATTATTTTATTATTTTATTATTTAGTATATATAAGAGGAAAGAAAGATGAAAAGGAACCAACCCACCATCTTTTCCATGCAATTCACGTTAGAAGAGGAGAGAAGAAAGAAAGTTTTGCTTTCTTTACAATTTGGTCCTTCCACCAAAAAGAATTCACCATTTTCAATTGGAAATCAAAAGAATTCTCATAGCCATCAAGAGAGAAAGATAACAAGGAGACTATGGGGAGCTAGAATATCAAGTTGAATTCAAGAAATTGAAGCTGGAGGAGAGAGAAAATTAAGTTAAAGGTTGAAATCAATAGGACAAGGTACATTGAGATTTCAATATATTTTTAAGTTTGATATTATTGAAATAGCATGGAAAAGATGTTATAGTAGAGTTTTTTTATATAAATTCTTATATTCTTGATATATTAGTGAAGAGAAATAAGTGAAAGTGATGGGAAATATTATAGAGAAAGGGAATAAGGAAGTTATAAACTTAGTAATTAACATTTTGCACTAAAACAGTTTTGGACAGCAGCAGTAGGTTAACTTTGAAAAATCACCATAAATTGTGGAAATGAAATTATAGGATGAAAAAATTATTGAATTAAATCTTACTGACTCTAATTTCTCATGGAAGAAACAGTGTAAGTAATGGAATTGTAAATCATGAGATATAATAGATTTTGTGAGACAAGGTTAGAATGATTTCGGGTTCCCCTATTCTGACTTTGGAAAATCATAAAAATTGTACAAAAATAATTATGGGTTATAATTTATATTTTTAAAGTCATTAAATATTATATTTTCAATAGAAACAAACGGGTATATCATTCTAATTCTTTACAACGAGATAATTAAGTTTTAGTGAAGAAGGGTCGAGACTGTCAGACAGCAGAACAGGTGACTTTAAAGAATAAACTGTACTTTTTGGCTAAACAAAAAATTCTGAAAATTTTATGATAAGAATATATGTGAGTCTCGTTTCAGGGAAAATTAGCAGATCCTAATTTTTTGTTATGTACCTCAATATAAAAATAATTTAGTAGCTATGACTCAAATGGATAGTTTTGAATAAATTTACAAGTAAATAGTAAAATCATAGATAATGTTACTTATAAGCATATTATATAAATTAAGGATATGGAATGGAGAGGAGGAGGATGAAAATATATATATTAATATTCAGCTAGCTTGGATAATTTGCACGTTTTAGGCTCAGGGATTAAATTGAATAAAAGTAAAACTTTAAGGGTAAATTTGTAAAATGTCAAAAAGTGACCAAATTGCATGAAATGAATTTTTTAGTATTTAAATTGGTAAATTGAATGAAATATTAATTTAGATCAAGATTGGGTGGACATTTGAGAAAAATAGAAAATTTCCAAAATGTCCCTAAATTTTGGTATTTCTGCAATTTAGCCTGGTAAGTTCGTATGAACTATATTCTGTATAATTTTAATTGAAGTGAATGCTATTTGGTAATGAATATTATATATGTGTGTGTGTGTTTTATTATTGGAATTGAATTATTATTGGTAATATGTATAATTATTTGATGCATTGAAATGATTATCGGAAGCTCGATTGAGTTGGAAGCTTGCTGAAGATATATCACATTATCCATTGGTTCTATCGATAATTTTGGATGATTTGATTCTGGTTATAATGGCATTTACAAGTGAAATTGGTTAATGTTAGCTCATTAATGTTTTGATTTTGATTGGTTATAAATATGAATGCTTGATGAAAAGAAAAGTCTGAAAATTAATTAGTAAACTCTGGTAATGCTCTATAATCCTATTCTGGCGTTAGATACGGGTTAGGGGTGTTACATAAAAGGAGCATTCTTCATCAATAGTTTAGTTATCAGCGCTACAAGTAACAAAAATCCCTCTCCAAATCTTTAATAATATCCAGCTAACCCAAGAAACTTCGGATCTGACTAACATTCTTAGGCTTCTTCCAATCTAGAATGGCCTCGATCTTCTTCGGATCGACACAGATACCTTCGATAGATACCACATGCCCCAAAAACATCACCTCCCTAATCCAGAACTCGCACTTACTGAGTTGGCATAAAGCTTATTCTTATGAAGAATTTGTAGAACAACCCTTAAATGTTCATCGTGCATGAATTTGAACTTAGAGTAGATCAAAATGTCATCGATGAAGACAACAACAAACTAATCAAGGTAAGGCTAGAATACCCGGTTCATTAAGTCTATAAAAGTAGTCGGAGCATTCGTAAGACTAAAAGGCATCACTAGGAACTCATAGTGACCATACCGAGTCTTGAATGCGATCTTAGGTACATCAGGTTCCTTCACCTTCAACTGATAGTATCCAAACCTTAAGTCAATCTTAGAGAACACCATGGCATCTTTGAACTAATCGAATAAGTCATTAGTCCTCGGTAAGGGATACATGTTCTTTACAGTCAGCTTGTTCAGTTGTCAGTAATTGATACATAGCCCTATAGGCCCATCCTTCTTCTTTACAAATAAGATCAGGGCTCCCCAAGGTGAAACATTTGGTCTTATGAACCCACGGTCCAAAAGTTCCTGAACCTAAACCTTAAGCTTCTTAGGTGCTATGCGGTAAGGAGCAATGGACACTCCTAGGCAACAGATCTACCCCAAACTCGAACTCATGCTCTTGAGGTAATCTAGGTAATTCTTCCTGAAAAACATTAGGAAACTCCCTCACAGTATGGATACCTTCCACAATTGACCCACTAACACTCGTGTCCAGAACATAGGCCAGATAAGCCTCACATCCCTTACGTACCAACTTTTTATCTACTAAAGCATATTTCACATTGGATAAGTAATCTCTACGCTCACCAACCATCACAATCTCCTTACCAACTGAAGTATTCAAAGTTACATTCTTCGAAGCGTAGTCCCAACCGACATGGTGTTCCGCTAACCAATCCATACCCAGAATTATATGAAATTCCCCAGAAGGTAGCTCTATTAAATCTGCCAAAAATATTTCTCCCTGCACTTCTAACAGCATCTTCTAGAAATCTTATTCATGGTAACAGACTGTCCTAAGTGACTAACTACAGTTACGTCACTAACAATTTCTTCTACCCCAATCCCAAGTTTTCAGCCATCAAACAGGAAACATATGAGTGTGTAGAACCAATATTTATCAAAGCGAAGTACTAAGCATAATTAATTGTAAAAGTACATGCTATTACTTTAGTTGCATCACGATCCTCTTAACGTCTAGTCACATAGACAAGTGCAAGTTGTTTGGCATCAGTTCGATTTGCACCCTGACCCGGTGCTTGCTATCCCTAACCAGCATTACCTACTCTGTACTTACCCTGACCGCTCTGAGGCTGCTATCCAGCCCTCTGGTTCTCAACTCTATTTTGCACAAGAGCTTGTACCTACTCATTACAACGCTAGCAATCCTTAATCTTATGGTCCATAGGGCCACATCTCAAACAGGAACCCATCCATCTCCAACAATCACCTAGATGTCGCTTACCATAGTAAGCACAGTTCTGAGTCCTGCCTCCAGTACCAACTACCATAGTATTCTACTGATGTAATGCCCCAAACCTGATCCTTAAAGAGGATCCAAGAATGGCGCGTCACTGATTTAAAATCACTATCTTTTCAAAAACATATTGGGAACATACCACAACTTAATCAGATCATTACTCATGTACATATATATATATTAGAGACGTAAACTTGTAGATACTATTTGGTTTTTCTTAAGAAAATCAAAATGACGATTTTTAAATAACGGTGTTAGTCGAGAGAAATAGTTAAATGATTCTCTGTACCATTACCATGGCCAATGTGATATTCAAGATTTGGCTATAACATCTAGGCCAGGTTTAGGGGTTATAGAAGGGCTTACTTGAATTGTATATAATTGTTGAATTGTTTACCTTTGGAACATACTAAGCTTTTCGAGCTTACTTAGTTACTTTTCCTTCTCAAGCTTGCTGACGAAGTAAAGGAACCCTCAAAGACTATGCAAGAGGATAATCACCGTCGTGAGATTTCTAATTATTTTGTATTATGTATGGCATAAGGGTGTTGTCATGATGATGTCTTTTTGAAGAATGAACTTTTTATATTTGAGCTTACACTTTTGAAATCATAGATCCAATGAAAATTCAGTAAAGTTATTACGATTTATATAATGCCCAAATTTATTTAACTTTGATTGATCAATGCTTTTCTGTCGGGACATTAAACATGAGGACTATAAGGCATAAGACCATACTTCGACTATGGAAATCAAGGGAGTCCGCCAGGAAGATAAATGCCAGGCATACGGTGTAAGTCCTTAGCTTAGCTATGGCGTATAAAGGGGTGCTCCCAGGGGTTACGGCTCGTAGTTTTAGCCTAGCCACAATTTCTTTGAGATTTATAGTCAAAATTGTAAACGAAGTTGCTAGGCAAAAATTTTAAAAGATGTATGTGTTAATATAGATTATTGCGTACAAATAAATTGTTGGAAACGAATTTTAAATAACATTAGTCAGTTGTTCAAAATTTGTATCATCCAAGACTCGGACTCGAAGAGTGGGTCAGGTATTGGGTGTTACATTGTTAATGGTCATATGATGACTTGACTTTAGGGAAGCAATTTGAAGGTCTTGTTCCTCGACATCCTTCCTTAAAGACTTCACATCAAGCTCAACTTGCATATGTTGTGCCATTGATTAGTCTTGCAACTACTTGAAATCACCCGTCAAATATTCTACCTCACCCTTTCATATCATCTCTCGCTATATGATGCATATGCCTAAATATAGAATTCGATGAAGCTTGACCTCGCAACCTTGCTTGAGGCTTAGTCTTAACCTTGACAAATGCCATATCACACAAGGCAAGCCTGTGCAATCCCCAAAAATGTATATAAGAAAAAGCTCTTGTCAGCACCTGTGAATCCATCACCTCTTCAGGCTCGACAGTACTCCACCTAATCACCTCACATTGATTCCAATAGTGCTCCTTGTTGACAATCACTCTACCTTTTGCACTTGAAGAATACAATCTTACTAGTTGGGACCCATGCCTAGCCTCCCTTTATAAATACCCCCTCTTAACGCCAAAACAAGGACACAAGATAGAAATCAACTACTTGCAGTACAAACACCCTCACAACTACAATTTCACAATCACTTGTATACTTAAACCTTGTCTTTTGTTGCTCTGTGCACCACACTTGGTGGGAACCACTATCATGGCCCATTCCAACATTTTGTATAAGTTAATTGTTAGAATAATTATACAATATGATGTGAATGAAAATGATATATGCTGGTGTAGAATAATTGTTTTATGCAATTCTTTTTCGTGATTCTTCTAAGCATTCAACAAATAAAATGAAACTTTCTAACCAAAGAGTATTCAGTGAACCTACAAAGCACCTGCCCTAGATTCAAGCTGGTGAACCACTCAAAACCTGAAATAATAATATTAATAAAAAGTTAGCAGCTGATCCAAGAACACAGCAGAATCAACGTCACAAAGGGTAACAAATATCTTGTGAGGACCATATATGGCTGTAGCAGCCATTGGTCAAGTCCTCCAAGGTTAACTTTCACAGAACTCTTGCCCTATATTTATTAGTCATACCTGTAGACTTCCTTTAACATTCTATTACTCTGTTAAAACGTATAACTTGTAATTAGCATAAAATCTACACTATTTATGCTTTCTTTGAGAGTTCAAGCCATTGAAGTCCCATTGATTACTATCAGGGTTCTGGTTAGCATATACTCGTTTCCTTTTTTTATAGTGCTGGGAAGTAGCAGTAAGCTTACAAAATTTCATTAGAAATTTGAGTGAAAATGTTGATCAGCAGTGTTTCTTGATTGGTTGGCTGTTTTGTTTTAGTCACTGGTTTACATCCTAAAACATCATACTATCTCCATAAATGAGTAAAATGTAAATTTAGAAACTTGAAATAAAATATTAGAGTTGGGGAATTGTTTATGCATACATAGTATGAAAGTAATAAATAATTGCAGGTGGCCGGGTAGCTTATCATTTGAGACTGACCCCTGAAAGCATCGTTTTCAAATACCAATCACATGCTAAACTCATCATCATGGCCAACTCCCTCTCTATTTAAACCCCCTCCGTCCCTCTTTCCCTCTCCACTCACATCATTTCAAACGAAATCCATTCATTCTCTTCTCCATCTTACAACATACATATTCGAACCAGCTTCTTCCCTTCCCTACAAACTTCCTCAATTCTTCTTTATATACATGTCTAGCTGCTGCCTTAACATGCCGAATATGTTTCCAACTTTAGCTTCAGAGGCTTTTTTGAGTAGCCGGTGCATATGGGTGAATGGACCAGTGATAGTTGGGGCAGGTCCCTCGGGTCTTGCCGTTGGAGCGGGGCTTAAAAACCAAGGTGTGCCATTCATAATCCTTGAACGAGCAAACTGCATTGCCTCCCTTTGGCAGAACAGAACTTATGACCGTCTTAAGCTTCACCTTCCTAAACAATTTTGCCAGCTACCCAACTTTCCATTTCCTGAGGACTTCCCTGAATACCCCACCAAGTATCAGTTCATAAGCTACCTTGAGTCCTACACAAAACACTTTGATATAAACCCACATTTCAATGAGACAGTGCAGTCAGCCAACTACAATGCAACTTTTGGTTTGTGGCGAGTCAAAACCATCGCAACCGGTGGTCCAAACCCTATCGGAGTCGAATACATTTGTCGATGGCTTGTAGTAGCCACAGGAGAAAATGCAGAGAAAGTTGTTCCAGAATTTGAAGGCTTGCAAGATTTTGGCGGCCATGTTACACATGCTTGTGACTATAAATCAGGTCAAAGTTACACTGGAGAACGTGTTCTAGTTGTCGGATGTGGCAATTCGGGCATGGAGGTCTCTCTTGACCTCTGTAACCATAATGCAAATCCATCAATGGTTGTTCGAAGCTCAGTAAGTGAATATAAATTTCAACAAATCATGTTATTCCAAGGATAAAGGCATTTAAATTAACCAATTTTTTTTTCATCTGATCAACAGGTTCATGTCTTACCAAGGGAAGTTTTAGGCAAATCAACTTTTGAATTGGCAGTGTCGATGATGAAGTGGCTACCCCTTTGGCTTGTTGATAAGATACTGCTCATTCTTGCGCATTTAATACTTGGAAATACTGAAAAATATGGTCTGAAAAGGCCTCGTGTAGGACCTTTAGAGCTAAAAAACACTGCAGGGAAAACTCCCGTATTGGACATTGGTGCATTCCAGAAGATTAGATCGGGTGAAATCAAGATTGTCCCTGGGATCAAAAAGTTCTCCAGGGGCAGAGTTGAGCTTGTCAATGGTGAAACTCTTGAGATTGAGTCTGTTATTCTTGCAACTGGGTATCGTAGCAACGTTCCTTCATGGCTAAAGGTGAGTCAGATTCTCTCTAATTATTTCACCATTGATTTGTTTTTATTCTATTTATCTCTTGTGGGATATACATGTGACGGTTATGGAAGTCGCTGACTATATTTTTTAGATTCTCCTTCCCTTTTATTTCTTCTGTTTATTGTCTTTTTAACTGATTAAGACATTCACATGTTCTTGCAAAAATCAAAAAAAGAAACCGCTGTCAGCATCGTTAGTTTTGTCTGACGGTTTGCTTTTGTCTTATTCATACATCAAAATTTCTGATTAGATTTATAATATTTTGAGAAGCTTTCTTCTTCTTCTTTTGTTTATCAATTTGTATTTTTATTTAGATTAGGATTGTCATAGTAATAATAAAAACAATGAATTAGCTTAATTCAAAATAGAGATATTTGTATTAGAAGTTGATTATATTTTATTATTTTATTAAGAAATGGATAAATTAATTTATATACATTAAATCAAAGAGTAAATTAGTGTTTCATTAAAATTTTTATCTATTTCTATTAAATTTGGTCTGTATACATCAGCATGAGGTACACATGTCACGTCAAACATAACTGTTTGGTTATTGTATCAACAGTGTTAATTTTTAACAATACAAATAGATAAAATTTTTAACAAAAAAAAAATAAGATCAATTGAATTTTTATGTAACATATAAGGATTTATTTACACATTTTTTAATACTAAAATAAAATACAATCCTATTTGTAAAAAACAAAAAGTCAATGTTGTTCTCTCTTTTAAATTTCCCTCTCTGACTGTCATTTCCTTATCATCAATGATTATTTTGAGCAACTGACAAACAATCAAACCCTGGCAGATTTCATTTTCCTTTGATTGGTTTTTGTTAATTTGATTATATATCTAAAACTTTGAATGTGTTGATGGAAACAGGAAAATGAGCTTTTTTCATCAGAAGGAGTTCCAAAGAACCCTTTCCCTAACGGGTGGAAAGGGAAAGGAGGACTCTATGCAGTAGGGTTCACAAGGAGAGGTCTTTCTGGTGCATCATTGGATGCCATCAGTGTAGCACATGATATTGCCAAAAGCTGGAAAGAAGAAACAAAGCAGAAGAAAAAATCCATGGCTGCAAGGCATAGGCGATGCATTTCACATTTCTGAAATACAACAATTCAACCACTTTCAAGTATAAATGTTAATCCAACGGGATTTTGTCTTTAAATCTGTTTTAGTTTTTTTTTTTCTTTTTATATGCATACAAAATAATGTAGAGCTTTAGTTTAACACAGGAAGTAGCCCTCTCCTGAAAAAAATGCCAATAACTTGTCTTTTATATTTTTTTTATTGTACAAAGGAAGATGAGGCTATTTTTTAATTACTATTTTTCATTTTTGTATTTGTTTACTTTGTATCACAACATTAATAAATTGACAATTCAAATGGATCTCTTGTGGTCAACTAGACATTAATAATTACTAACTAATGGGCTCTCTCTAAAATTAGAATTTTTTTAACCTTGGGTCCATTAAATATGGACCCATCTCCATTATACCTAGCATCACAAGCAAATCTTTTCATGCCATCATTCTCATTGATTTTATTCTAAAATTTTGTAAGAAAAAAGAAAAAAGGTTTCTTGTTGTTTGTTTCATGTGTTCTTTTTTCACATGGCTAGAGCCCACAATAAGGAGAAGAAAGGATAACTAAATCTTATCTTTGAAAATTGTAAAGCGTAAATGCATAGAGGGAAACCTAGTGCAGACCACAGTTTTGGAACTTCTTTATTTACTTTGAAGAATGCAGTTGATAAAAATGAGAGAAAAAAAAGAAAACCTTGCTCTTCTCATCAAATTAGTCCACCAAACATGGAAATTATCCATTACAATAATAGCATTCCAAAAATACATGGATATAGCAAAAATTTAAGAGTTTTGTTTTTCATATTTCTTGTCTATGTTTTTACTTTCAATTTCAATAATGTTATTTTCAATATTTAAACATGTATTCTCTTTTTCAAAATATAATGTGTTTTACCACTGCATCCAACACTTATTAGTTCTAATATCTAGCTTCAACTAGAATTTATCAAGTTCATCCTTCGACTTCTATACAGGATAAATTCTCAGATTCATGAAAATTTAAATACATAACATTCTCCTTAAAATGGCTTGTTTACGGTATAGGTTCTTGGAGATTATAAGTTCTTGAAGACTTCAGCATGTAATATCTTGCTAGATGAGCTCGATAGATAGGAATTGGGGATTAATGATAGATTAGGGATCTAGAAAAATTATTGATAAAAACCTAAAAGTTTTCTATTTTAAGCAATCAAGTTTAACAAATCTTCTAATTAATTTTGGATATGAAGTTTGTCACGAGATGGATCTGGAAGAAGGAAATAACAGAGAAAGGAGAAGAGAAGAGATAGAACTCGAGAGAGAAAATGAAGAAGAAGATATTGAGAATTTGGTTTTCAAATTTCATAATTGTTTTTCCTTTGCCTATTGGTACTTAAGGAAACCAAATAACGGACTTGGACAACTGGCACTAACACATGCTCAAATCACACCGTTTCATTAAACAGTGTTCCGATCAAAACAAATCATTTAAGCGGGTTTTAATTCCCTTGGCCAAAACACACCGTACAACTAAAACGAAAACAGGAAATAAAACGTAACGTTTACAGAAAAAAAAAAGAAATAACAACAACAGTAACAGAATCATGAATGACTGTTGGACTTGTGTTCCATAACAAATACCCATTCCCACAAAGAGGATCATTGTCCTCAAGGATCAAAAGCAAGAAACCTGAGTTGGATGTCTTTCAGATTCTCCCAAGTTGAGTCTTCAGAAAATTTGTTAGCCCAATTGACCAAAATCTCTGTGGTAGCTTGATTTCCTTTCTTGACCATTTGTATGTCCAACACTTGAATCGGCTCTTTAAGAAGGGCACCATCAAACCCCACTGGTGGCAAGATTGATGCACTTACTACAAAACCAATATGTTTCTCTAGTTAAGAAACATGGAAAGTAGAATGGATGCAAGCAATAGGTGGCAAAATTAACTTGTTAGCAACCTATCCCACTCGAGCCTCCACTAGAAGAGGACCAAAATACCTAGGTGACAACTTCTGATGCTTAAATTTTCTCAGAGCGTGTTGCCTGAATGGCGTAACTTTAAGTACACCAGGTCACCCACCTTAAATTCCCTCTCAGATCTCCTTTTGTCAGCCAGTTGTTTTATCCTATCTTGAGCTCGTGTAAAGTGGAACTTTAGAAGTTTCTTCATAGCTTCCCTATGCTACAAAGTTCTATCCACTACAACTACTTGAGAAGCACTAGCCAAATAGGGTAGATGAATGAGAGGGTTTTGACCATAAAGGGCTTTATAAGGAGTGGTTTTAATGGTTGAATGGCAGGTGGTATTGTATCACCATTCTGCCAAAAGAAGCTAGGTCACCCAGTCAAAAGGCTTTTCACTAGTCATACACCTTAAGTAACCCTCTAAAAATTTGTTTAGAATCTCTATCTAGCCATCAATTTAGGGATGGTAGGCAATAGACAACTGAAGTTTGCTGCCTAAGTGCCTAAAGAGCTCTTGCCGAGAGTTGCTTAAGAAGATCCTATCTCTTTCAAAAATAATAGACTCGGGAATACCATAAACTTTGTAAATCTGGCTTAAATACTCATTTGCTATTGTCAACGCGGTGAAAGGATGGGCCAGGGCAATAAAGTGGCCATACTTAGTTAACCTATCTACCTACCTCTACTAGTATAGTAGATTTACCCTTGGAAGTAGGTTCGCCCTCAACAAAATCCATTCTAATGGTTGTCTAAGCTCGTTCTGGTATAGGAAGAGGTTACAACAGGCCTAGATAAGTAGAGTGATCAACTTTGCATCTCTGGCAGGCGATGCACTCACGAACCTATACCTATCTTTTTACATCTTTAGAGAGCCCCTTCAAATAAAGTAGGTCAGATATTCTATGCGTAGTGGCATGTACGCCCGAATGGCCTCCCAATGAACTGTTATGAAAAAAATCAAAAATATTTTTTCTAAGCTCAACATTGTCTCCCACCATAATTTTACCCAGCCTTCTAAGTAACTTGCTATCCCAATAATACTTAGGGTGAAGATGAGGCTGCACTTGAATATCCTGGCACAGTTGCTTCAGCTTCCTGTTTGTCTCATAAGAAGTTACAACTTGATCCCGTAACTCAGACCAAGAAGAATTGATACTCTCTTCACATTAGAAAAATTAGTGACTGTGTTCATGTGGTTTTATTGACTAGGCATCTCTCACCATGTTTTGAACCCCCTTTCTGTAGGTAATAGAATAATCATAGCCCAACATCTTTGCAACCCACTGTTGTTGGTAGGGAGTAATTGCTTGCTGCTTAGATAAAAATCTCAAGCTTTGGTGATCTGTTTTAATCTGAAAATATCTTCCAATCAGATAATGATGTTATTTCTTCATTGCTAGAAGCACTGCTAACATTTTTTTGTAATATATTGACAAAGCTTGATGTTTGACTCCCAATGCCTTGCTAAAAAAAGCCACTAGTCTACCTTTTTACTGCAATATTAAACCAGCCCCTTTCCAACTTGCATCTGTGTCCACATAAAAGGTCTCTTGAAAATTTGGCAAAACCAAGGTTGGTGCTTGACAGATAGCTTCTTTAAGCTAGTCAAAAAGTAGTCTGTTCTAAATCAATCTATTGCCATACAACATCCTTCTTTAGTAGAGTAGTGAAGGGCTTGGCGAATAGTCCATACCCCTTGATAAACCTCCTGTAATTCTCTGATAACCCAAAGAAGCCTCTCAATTCTTTTACAAATTTTTGGGGAGACTAATTAAGAACACCCTCCACTTTTGTTTAGTACATGCTAACAACCCCTTTAGAAATAACATGTCCGAGATACTCAACCTGAGTTGTTCCAAAAGTACACTTAGATCTTTTAGCATAAAGCTGGTTAAACCTCAGTAATTGTAGCACCTCTTGCAAATGAACCAAGCGATCTTCCAGGTTCTTAAAGTATACGAGTATATCATAAAAAAATGAGAACTGACCTCCTCAAAAGTTGTCTAAAGATGAGTTTATCATTTATTGGAAACTGGAATGAGCATTGGTCAAGCCAAAGGGCATGACCAAAAACTCATAATGACCAACATAAGTTTTAAAGGTTGTTTTGTGCACATCCTTATCTGATGATAACTTGAACACAAGTCCAGCTTAGAGAAGAAATTTACTTGCCCCAATTCATCAAGAATTTCTTCAATGACAGATATAGGGAAACTATCTTTGATGGTCAGTTGGTTAAGTTTCTGTAGTTAATGCATTGCCTACAACTACCTTTTTTCTTCACCACCACCATAAGAGAAGCAAAAGGATTGTTACTATCCCGAATTATGTCAGCTTGTAACATTTCTTGTATAAGTTTCTCAATTTTTATTTTCTGTACTCCAGGATATTTGTATGGCCTCATTTTGACTACCTTTGATTCATATATTAATGGAATTCTATGGTTTTATAACCAAGGAGGAGGTAGTCTTGTAAGGGTCTAAAATACATCTTCAAACCCATTGAAAAGAGCTTGCAAGTCTTCGGGCAACTAGACTGCGGCCATAGTGAATGTAGTTTGATCACAAGAAGTCAGCAACATGGGACATGGACCATTTCCCACCATGCTCAAGCATTTAGATAGTTGGCTGCTAAAAACAATTTGCAATGATCATGGTACTATGCCTTGGAGAATACAAGATTGTTCCATGTAATCAAATTCCATAGTCAAGCTTGAAAAGTTCCAAATAATGGGACCAATAGACAAAAGCCATTGAATCCCCAACACCAGATCACACCTTTTCACTTGCAGAATATAAAAAATTAGTAATAAAATTATAACAATGTGCTTTCCACTGAACAGACCTGCACAATCTTTGAGTTGACAATCTACCCCATTAATTATCACCACTCTCAATGTACTACCTTTTTCCACGGCCAAACTCAACCTTTTAGCTACCTTAAAATATATAAAATTGTGTGTACTTCCTGAGTCAACCAAAACAATCACCTTGGTTTGACCAATAGAAGTTGAGAATCTTATGGTATTATGTCACTGTGATTCTTGAAGAGCATGTAAAGATAGCATTGGTGAAGGGATTTCAATTACTTAGTTTATTGTTTCCAATTGTTCGGGACAATCTTGGAAATCTTCAGAGGTAGGACTATTAACATCAATGTCCTGATCGATTTATGGTTCAATGATGAGCTGATACAATTGAGATTTGGAACACTTGTGTAGTAGTGAAAATTTTGAACCACGCCAAAAACAAAGGCCTTTCTTCCTTTTATCCTCTAACTCTACTCGAAACAAGGATTTAGAGGGAGTTCATTATCCTGAATTAGTTCCCATAGCCCCCTACTATTGAAGAACCACCAGGTCCCTGATACACCTTAGAAGTATAAAATAAGGGTTTGGGAGAACTTACCCCACCACCTACAAGTAACCCTTTCCTCGAAGGTCCCAATACAATATTCTAAACCTGCCTAGCCAAATTATAACCCTCAATCAGAGTTTTGGTCTTAAATAATCGAAGATACTACCCAACCTCAGGTTTTAAATTGCTGGTGAAAATACTTAGTGCATATGTCTCAGGTAAGCTTAGTTGATTCAACAAACAAACGAATCCATCATAGAACTGATCGACCGACCCGTGTTGCTTAAGAGTTACCAACTCAGCCATAGGATCAATGAAAGAATCAGATCAAAAGCGTTCCCTTAGACCCTTAGCATACATTTCCCAAGTTAACTGGCATAGGCCCATTGTCTCTGTACAAAGAAATGATGCCAGTCTAATGTCTTTCCTTCTAGATACAGCATAACAACTCGAACCTAAGCATGACCTCCTACCCCCTCAGCCTCAAAGTATTGTTCTAACTTAGACCACCACCCTCTAAAATTACCACCATCAAAATGAGGACAATCCACTCGATAAGAAGTACTCAAAGTATCCAAAGTTCCCTCTTGAGAAGTTACACCAGTATGTCCTATCACAGACTTAGAAATTTTTCCACGCGATCCATGCGGCCTTAGGCAGTTTCTTTGCTTAAAAACGCCTAAGTCATCCTAACTCGCAATGATAACAGATTCAAAAGTAAAAACACCTAAGTCAGCTTAATCTCGTAATGACAAAGGATTCAACAGAATTCTCTAAAGGCACCCACGAAGAATAGCAGAAGAACGAAGTAAGAACGAACTTTGAAAGATGAACAAAAGCAAGAACGTTTAGGAAAAAAGTTTGAGTGAACACTCTCAAAATTCTTATTAACAACTGAATGAATTACAATGAGCAAAGAGGTCTCTATTTATAGTTGAGCCTCAACGTAAATCAAGGGCTACAATTAAAAGTTGTATACAATTAGAAATCTAAGACACAATTAGAAGCTGTATACAATTAGAACTCTAAGATTACATAATCATATCTTCTTGGATCACTTTTCATATTTACCAGGCTCTTGAGATGGGTTTTTAATCTCTCCAGGCAACGGACCAGTTTGGTTGGGCCAAATGACCTCCCTCAAATATGATAGATCGCACAAGTTTGTCATGGTTGCGTGCTTCCATGCACAACCCATAACATTATCCCCTACTTGTTCTAGCGACGCCCTCGTCGCATCTTTCTTATGGAATTAGTCAATCTTCCATTGGAACTGCCACAATGCCTCGGCAGGTTCCCAACTTGCTTCGCTATCAGGAAGTCCCTTCTATCAAACTAAGTACTCATGCCGTGGTCGGTGGTACTTTTGTCTAATTACCCGATCTGCCTCAATGTTTTCGACTTCACGATCGTACGACACCTTTACCCCCATCGGTGCTCGTTCGAACTTGCCTCGATTCAGATCTTCTTAATCCCCATGAAATGGCTTAAGCATGCTTACATGGAAGACCGAGTGGACTTTAAGTTTTGCTGGCAGCTCAAGCTTGTAGGCCACATTCCCTACTCTCTTCACAACTTTGAACGGCCCCTCATACCTTTGCACAAGACCCTTGTGCAAGCCAGTATATCGCAAAATCAAGTGTAGTTTAGCAAGGACTGAGACACCCACTTGAAATTGCACATCCCTTCGTTTTTGATCAACCCACTTTTTGCTACGCTTGCTTGCCTTGTGTAAACAAGCTCTAGCCAAGTCATTCTTCTCTTGCCAATCTTTTGCGAATCGATAGGCTACCGGATTAGGTCCTGTATAATGGGTCATAACAGTGTTGGGTGTGAGTGGCTGTTGACCCGTCACTATTTCAAATAGACTTTGATTCGTGGCCCCACTTCGCTGCAAGTTGTATAAAAATTGGGACACATCCAACAACTTTGGCCAATCCCTTTGTGTGGCACTTACGTAGTGTCGAAGATATGTCTCCAACAATGCATTTACTCGTTCAGTTTGCCCATCAGTTTGTGGATGCATGCTCGGGGAGAATTTCAAATCTGAGCCCATTGACTTGAACAACTCCATCCAAAACTGGCCCGTAAATCGCCCATCTCGATCACTGATGATAGACAGTGGCACTCCCCAATATTTCACCACGTGTCTAAGAAACAACCGAGTTGCTTCCTCAGCAGGGCACTCCTTGGTCGCTGAAATAAATGTCGCATACTTTGAAAACCTGCCCACCACAACAAGAATACTCCCAAACCCGTCAGACTTAGGCAAACAAGAATACTCTCCCATGGCCTTTCCGGAACTGGAAAGGGTTGAATCAAACCGGCTAGAGTCTTTAACTCAACCTTGCCTTGTTGGCAAACTAGACAGGTTTTCACATAGGTTTCCACATCAGCACCTATGTGAGGCCAGTAATAATGTTCCTCCAAAAGGGCCAAAGTGCGATGCATCCCTGGATGGCCTACCCATATTGAGACATGACACTCCTTCATGACTTCCTTACGGAGTTTCCCATAATGGGGTACATAGAGGCGGTGTCCATGAGTGTATAACAGCTCCCCATCAAGCCAAAATCTTCTTGTTTTTCCCTCATTGGCAAGCTCAATCAAATTTTTGGCTGTGGGATCATGGGACAATCCTTCTCGAATGCGTTCCAACAAAAAACCATCAGGTTGACTAATTGCTGCGAGTTCCATCTTTCGACTGAGCCCATCAACCACAATGTTGGCACTTCCTGGTTTATATTTCATTGTAAAATCAAACTCCGCTAGTAAAACCTGCCAACAAGCCTGCTTGGGAGACAACCTTTTCTGGGTTAGAAAGTAACTATTGGCAACATTATCGGTAATAACCACTAACCTGGAACCCAATAGATAATGTCTCCATATGCGCAAACAGTGTACTACTGCAGTCATCTCTTTCTCTTGGACCGCATATCTACGCTCCGTCTCATTAAGCTTTCGACTCTCGAAAGCAATTGGGTGCCCATCTTGCATCAGTACTCCCCCTATAGCATAATCTGATGCATCCGTGCGTACCTCATAAGGCTTCACAAAATTCGGCAATGCAAGTACGGGTTCTCTCGTCATTTCTTGCTTCAATTGATTAAAGGCCTTCTCACATTCCGGTTTCCAATCCCATACCTTACCCTTTTTCAACATGTCCGTTAAGGGAGTGGTAATTCTAGAGTAGCCTTTAACAAAACATCATTAGCAATTGCCAACCCAAGAAAGGATCTCAATTCTGTTACCTTGGTTGGAGGCTCCCACTCTGAAATGGCTCGTACCTTGCTCTTATCCATTCAGATCTTACCACCTCCCACAATGTGGCCTAGGAATGACACCTTTTGTTGGGCAAATGAACATTTCTCCTCCTTGATGAACAACTCATTTTCCCTCAAAGTTTGGAGCACCTCCCTCAAGTGTCCCATGTGCTCTTCAAGAGACTTGCTATACACCACGATATCATCAAGGTAAACAACCACAAAATGATCAAGAAATGGTTGAAGTACCTTATTCATTAGGGTGCAAAACGTAGCTGGGGCATTCGTGAGTCTGAAAGGCATCACAAGGAACTCATACGAACCGTATCGCGTCACACAAGCTGTCTTTGGTTCATCTCCCTTGGCTATCCAAACTTGATGATACCCTGATCTCAGATCTAACTTGGTAAACCATCTTGCACTACCAAGCTGATCAAACAAATCTGCAATAAGAGGAATAGGGTACCTATTCTTCATAGTGATCTTGTTTAGAGCTCGATAATCGATGCACATTCTCAAGGACCCATCATGTTTCTTTTGGAACAACACTGGGGCACCGTATGGGGATTTAGATGGTCTAATGAATCCCGCATCTAAAAGTTCCTTCAATTGTTTTCGCAACTCTTCTAATTCTGACGCAGACATACGATAGGGAGCCCTTGCTGGCGGCACCACATTGGACACTAACTCGATTTTGTGGTCCACCTCCCTCTTGGGTGGCAAACTTTTGGGCAACTGAGCAGGCATTACATCTTGAAATGATTGCAACAATTGACCCACTTCTTTCGGGGTCTCACTAACAGTCTCAGCGGTCTCTTCGATCTTCAAGGTTGCTAAATATGATACTTCATTTCTACATACACCTTTAGCAAACTGAATTACCGACAGTGTTTTTCCCTCAAAGCTTCTCTTCCTTGTTACTTTCACCATACATTGATGTTTGCGTCTGAAATCACCATGTAATTATTCGAAGGGGCAATAAGAGCATTAACCTGATCTAAGAAGCTTAGTCCAACCACAAAATTATAATCATCAAGCGGTATTACCTTAATGGATACCTTTCTGGACCATTTATCGAGCTGAAGATCCACTCCCTTTGTAACCCCCTTAATTGGAACACTTTCTGAGTTCACTGTTTTGATCCGACTCACTTTCTTATCTACCTTGAGGCCCAGTTTACAAGCAGCCTCTTCAGACATGAACAAATCAGAAGCGTCTGTGTCAACGAGCGAATTTCAATTTCCTACCAGCCACAATGATGTCTACAAACATCAAACCATGGCTCATTCTATCTTCGACACCCCCTAGTATCGAACCAAGATTGTTATCCTCCGCATCGGACTCCCTCTTTGCTTCCATACCCGTGAGAGTGGCCTTCTTTGGGCAGTCCTTGATCATATGTGGACCATCACAGTGAAAGCAACTTATAGGCCCACTCTTTTTCTTGTCCCAAGGTTTCTTACTGTTGCCGTTCCTAGTGTGCCTTTCTTTATCTCCCCCAGTATTACCTTTTTGATTAAGTTTGGGCTTAGAAAAATTGGCATTATCTTTCTTCCCACCAAATTCAGCAAGCGATTCTGCTACGGACATAGCCTTGGTGAGTTCTTGAACTCCTCGACGTTGCAACTCCTGCTTCACCCACGGTTTTAATCCGTCCATGAAGGAAATGAATGCCTCTTTCTCCTCCATATCTGAGATTTGAAGCATAAGTTCGCTAAACTCCTACACATACTCCCTCACAGTGTCTTGTTGCGCAAGCCAATGCAAATTTGCCCGAGCATCATCCCCGGCATACTCTAGGTAAAACTGTGCTTTGAACTCACATCGAAACTCTTCCCAAGTTCTGATTTTGGTCCCACCACGTCTCACATCAGTGGAACTACGATGCCACCATAACAAAGCAACGTCAGATAAATACATCGCAGCAGTAGTTACCTTAGTGACATCCTTTGTGATGCTCGATTCCCCACAGAAAGTTGTCCACATCTCTTGCGGACCTTGTTCCCTTGAACTCATTGGGCTTGGGAACATCAATATTGGGCTTGGGTGCGACAGCAACTAACCCACCATTGCTCAAAGCAGCCTTATAGATTGTGAGTTCACCTTTGAACTCCGCAATCTCCCATTTCAAGGCCGCCACCATAGTCTCAATGGCATCATCTCTACCCGTCAACTGTTCCACATTGTCCAACACATACACTTTGAGCTGCTCCTGCATGGACTGCAATCCATCATGGAGCCTATCATCGACATCATCAATCCTCTCCTTGATATCCCCCACGAAATTCTTGAGAGTGACGACACGATCCTCTAAAGCTGACAATATGTTCCTCGAGCGACTAGCTTTCCTAGCCCTTCCACGGGTCTCCATTCCCTCAACATTCCCAGCAACTTCTTTCGACATCTTTCAACGGTCGCTTCGAACCTTAGCTCGGATGCCAACTGTCACGGACTTAGAATTTTTCCACGTGATCCGTGCGGCCTTAGGCAGTTTCTTTGCTTAAAAACACCTAAGTCAGCCTAACTCGCAATGATAACGGATTCAACAGTAAAAACACCTAAGTTAGCTTAATCTCGCAATGACAAAGGATTCAACAGAATTCCCTCAAGGCACCCACGAAAAACAGCAGAAGAACGAAGTAAGAACGAACTTTGAAAGATGAACAAAAGCAAGAACGCTTGGGAGAAAAGTTTGAGTGAACACTCTCAAAATTCTTATTAACAACTGAATGAATTACAATGAGCAAAGAGGTCTCTATTTATAGTTGAGCCTCAAAGTAAATCAAGGGCTACAATTAAAAGTTGTATACAATTAGAACTCTAAGACACAATTAGAAGCTGTATACAATTAGAACTCTAAGATTACATAATCATATCTTCTTGTATCATTTTTCATATTTACCAGGCTCTTGAGATGGGCTTTTAATCTCTCCAGGCAACGGGCTAGTTTGGTTGGGCCAAATGACCTCCTTTAAATATGATGGATCGCACAAGTTTGTCACGGTTGCGTGCTCCCATGCGCAACCCATGACAATAGATCTGACATAGGAGACACTACTAAATACTCTTTTACTGGAAAACCAAGAGGAGATCCTCCTAAGATCCCTTTTCCTTTGTTAGATACCAATCCAGTAATAGTAGCAAGAGGGGTTTGCCCAAAATATTGTTCAAACAAAGAATGAACCTCAGATCGTACCTGAAAACGAACCTTAGTCTTGATTCCTTCCTGGAAGTCCTTTAAGCACGCATCAATACTCGCATCCAATTGTGTGAACTCAGCTTGCAACTGAGTAAGCTCACTTTGCATCATTCCTATTTCTTTTTGCAATCTAATGGTAACACCCTCGGTTGCCATAAGAATCGATAAGGCTCTAATACCTTTGTCACGAGATGGATCTGGAAGAAGGAATTAACAGAGAAAGGAGAAGAGAAGAGAGAATTTGAGAGAGAAAATGAAGAAGACTAATAATTTGGTTTTCAAATTTCATGACTACTTTTTCCTCTATCTATTGGTACTTAAGGAAACCAAAGAATGGACTTGGGCAACTTGCACTAACACACGCTCAAACCGCACTGTTTCATTATACGGTGTTCCCATCAAAACGAATCATTTCAGTGAGAGTTAATTCCCTTATCCAAAATGCACCGTGCAACTAAAACAAAAACAAGAAATAAAACTCAGTGTTTACAAACAAGAGAAATAACAACAACAATAACAGAATTATGAAATGACCGTTGGAACTGTGTTCCATAACAAAGTTTAACTCAGCTGGCTAAACATGAGAATTGCTTAGGATTAGGGATGAAAACAATAGTGATCTTGGCGCACAGATTTACTATTTAATCTCTTAAATTTTTATAAATTACATGATAAAATTACACTTTAACTTCAATAATTTATTATTTATCCCTAGTCTACCTTTAAAGTAATTTTCAGGATTCATCCATGAACTTTTTGAGTTGCAACTTCCAGGAAGCGCAAGTTAAGGAAGAAAATGATTATCCAGCTAAGAATAATAAACAATCAGAAATGTAGGAGTTGCTGTGCATGTCAATTCAGAAGTATAATCCAGCCAGATGCAGCCAAAGTTTTGCTTCTTTTTCCCATGATTTACCTTTTTCTCCCTTCTGCTTTAACTTGAGCAGGTTTCCCGTTTGGCATGGAAAGTAACCATTTCCTAATAATAATAATAATAATAATAATAATAAGTAAAATAAATGTGAAGCCTAGACACACCATATGGCTACCCATGTTGTTGATTCAAACTTGTAGAAAGGCCTTTAACTCAATGGCCCCTATAGAATTTCATCAACACCACACAATCAAATCTTTCATATAAAATATTTGATATACTGTGTCATTTCTCAAAACCATCCGCAGGTTTTTCTTGCTCAACTTGTTTCAAAGAAATGGAAAAGCAAAGATTTGACAGTTTGAAAACTGTACTTGTTCTAGACTACAACATTAAAACTTACAACTGTGTAGCTGTCCAGGTACAGTAAAATTCTCTACATTCTACCTCTTATTTAGACATCGCAGTTTCCAAGAATATAAAATCACATGGGACTTGTCACTTCCAGGGAGAAGACCCATTCCTTTTTGTTGGACGGTAATAGAGTGCTACTGACAACTGACGCATAGTAATTCTACATTCTATTGTCCTGGATAGATACATGCATAGTATATACACACACACACATTTCTGTGCATGCATGCAGGGGAAAAAATGGATTCAACCAGATATTTTGAAGTCATACAGAGAGCTGAGCTATATTTAGCCTTTCGAATATTCTAAGTTTCTTTTTGGGAAGCAAAAGATGCAAGAAATTGTAAGATGATTCTCAAATCCTAATTAGTTCAATGTGAATTCTAAGAATTGAAAATTTTAACGGAAAGGAACAAAGATTTAAGTATTTAAACCAAAGCATCCATAGATACTATGAACCAAAACCAGCCAACCGAAAACAACCAAAACTTTGGGTCACTAAGTTCATCCGTGCTGCATGATCCAAGACAAATGGATGTTACCTACTAACGACTCACTACTAGACAACAAACAGAACCAAGCCTTTTGCTCCAAGAGAAAAGAAGTGCAAATTGTATCAGATCAATCCAGATGGCACCTCAATTCAAGTTGCAGATTGTTATGTTCAACATTGGCTGCTACTCAAAAATGTGAATATAGTTTAAACTTTGAACTTTGCTTCTGATAACCACACACTCAAGTTGCTTTTCAGGATTCAGTTGATTTGATTTTAGAAAATTGCAAATACGATGTCAGACATCTTCAAATTAATATTTTGGTTCAAGCACATTAAAAATTGCAACAAGCTGATTGATTCTGATTGCATATCAATTCATGTTAGATCTTCCTGAAACCAATGTAACTCATTCCATCAACAAAATCTGACCATCATTATTAGCTCATCCAATTAGAAATCTGGCAAGCGGATCATACAGGACGGATGATACAAAGGAAGATGATACATTGACAACCAAAGTGATTTTTATACGATTCAAAGACTGATACATTTGTCAAGTAATAACAGGCCTCGAAAAACTAATATAGTCTAATGCACACAGAGCTTCATTGAGATCACAATATCATCAGATAATACAGTAGGATTCTAATTTAAGTAAATTCACATGTCACACCATGGAAAGGGAAATTTTCACCAAGTAGAGGGTTTCTCACGGGTAAGCATTTGATCAATAACACCATTCTGGTTGTAAGCATCCACGAGTTTCTTTGCGTATGAAGGAATATGTCTATCAGCTCTGCACACATTTGATGTTTTCATAATTAAAAACAACTCTGCTCCTGAGTGTATTATAAATTAGTTGGTCAGTAGAATTTACCTTTGTGTTCCCCAGGTGCGATTCACATATAAATAGTTCCTTATAGTATGGTAGTCAAGTGAATATCGAGCAAATTCCAGACCCTTTGGTCCAATCTTAAGAAAATGAAGACTATAAGAAAAAATTGCATAGTTGCCCTTTCCATAACGAAGGCATTGTATATATGGAAGAGTCCTTACCAAGTTAAGCACAAAAGCTATCAAATTCCCAATAAACCTAGGGGCAGGTTGAGAAGGACCCTTCCCTGAAAGTGAAGAAAAACTTATTATATAGTGCAGATGTCATGAATCCTCTAAATAATATTCAGAGCATTTGAAGATAAACAAACTAGGAAAAAAATATATGCGACTATCAACACTTCTACTCTAAGCTTACTTGTATGAAGAAGACTAATATCCACCTTTACTTAATAAAGGAAAAAAACCTGAAAATTTGTACTAAGCAGCATACATAGACTTATTCACAAGACCTCTGCCATATTTCCAATTTAAAACGCATGCTTACGCACTGCAGCTGAAAGTGAACATTGTTTTCATGGTTAAATGGAAGATGCCATACATACCGAACTTAGCATTATCATCTGCTTTAACGGTCTCCATAACAAACGGATGCCGATTTCCCTGAAATGAAATGTTTTCTAATCAGATTTCTCCCGTCAAATCCTATAGCAGCTCAATAGGATATAGCTTAGGATTTTACACTACTAGTTGTTGGAGTGATCTCCAAAAGGTTCTCAATCAAACTCAGCATTTCTCTGCCACGTTCATTTCTACAGTACAAAACATTGGAATGAAAATTTTAGTTATCTTGGGATTTGAAGCAACTCAAGTATCATTATGCAATAAAAGCATGCAATAATTACATTAGAATGATGATGTCTGAAACAAAATTATAGAACGGAAGGAGGAAGAAGAAATGAAAGAATAAAGAAGAGAATAACTCTATTGTTGTATGTTGTTCTATCAAATAATACATACATACATATATATATATATATATATATATATACTAGGGTTTATTCTAAAAGGATAGAAAATAAAATCTAACCCCTATAAATCCGCTATGTAATCTCCTCTAAATCTACTATACAAATATTACACATTCTTTAACAATGTCAATATTATAAAACTAAAGAAAGAAATGCATGGAGAAAAAAGGAGGGGAAACACACTTTAGCAAGCAGATTGTGCAATGTCAAAGAGGAAGTACCTAACGGTAATATATTGTGGATGCTGTGTCATGCTGATTCCAGAATATTTTGGTACACCCATATATCCAACCACCAGATCCTGTCTTGGCAAAAAAAAAAAAAAGAAGGATTATTCCAAGTTGACCTGCAAATTTAGTTGTGTCAGTAATAAGTGCAAGATAACTTCCTTGGAGCTTTTATGATCAAATATTATATCTGGCAAGATCCAACAAAAATACAAACTAAATGCATGTAGTGAAGTATCTAGAAACATGCCCGCAATTTTTGGTTAACTAGGATCATCAGATAGTATCAATTACCACATTATTAGGGGCCCAATTGATTATTCCCTTTCTTGTATAATCTCTAATCTATATATATGCATCTTGTAAATCGATAGTAAAGATATAATCTTTTATCTTAACATGATATCAAGAGCCTAGAAAGTTTCTCCTTGAATTTTTTTTTTGTTTTATGTAATCTTTTGCGTCAGTCCGAAAAGGTTTCGGGTGTCCCCTCTCCATTGCCATTTGCTTCTCATCACCACCTTGGGAAGATGTGCAGCATCATTTCCAGCCAGAAACCAAAATCGACAGTTTGGTTCCTTGCGCATAGGTGTCACGCATCATTTTACTCTTTGACAGTCCAATTGATGCGCCAACATGTGGGAGGTTATCTTAAAGACATTTTCTTTTCCCGACGTCACCTGGTGATTTTGACCACAACCTGGTGGTTGTTTGCTGCTGCCAATGCTTCGACAAGGGCTGTCACACCGGGTGCTGCAGATCCTACTTGTTTCTATGCTGGATTCTGCTTAGGTGTTTTTTCCTAAAGGAATAATTTATTGCCTTTGTTGCTTGGGCTTTAAATTTTGAACCTGTGCTAAGGTAATTTTTTTATTGGACAAATGATGAGTAATTCCAAAGTAATTATTAACAAAATGATCCTAGTTATGTCAAAGATCACTAAACACAAATTAGTCGGGTTCAACTATCTAGATTGGAGTAAAACGGCGTGGATCTACTTGCAGAGTATCAATAAGGATGATTGCTTTACCCTAGATCTTCCTATTGATGAAAGTAGACAACATTGCTGAGGGAGTATACTCAAATGTTTGGTACGTTTGTAAATGATTATTCTCGAATGACATGGATATACTTTATGAAAAATCGGTTAAAGGTGTTTTCTCATTTTCGTGCTTTTTTGTGCCAAGAAAGAACTCAATTTGGTGTGACTGTCTAGATTCTGCGAAGCAGTAATGCTAACAAAATACTTTTCCAACTCTTGTAAGGACTTTATGATCCAAAATGAGATCCTTTATCAATCTTATTGTGTTGGCACACCATCTTAGAATGGGTAGCTAAACGGAAGAACAAACATCTTCTTGAGACAGCTAGAGCTTTTTTATTTCAAACAAAAATTTCTAAACAATTTTGGGCTGATGTTTCAACAGTCTGCTTTCTAATCAATTGCATCCCTTCTTTCATACTATCCAAACCATTATTTCCGATGAACCAAGAGTTTTTGGGAGTACCTCTTTTGTTCAGGATGTTTGACTTCATGTAACTAAGTTGGATCCAAAATCCTAAAAATGTGTGTTTTTGGGGTATTCTCGCCTTCAAAAGGGGTATAAGTCTTCCAATCCAGATCTCAAAATAAGTATTTGGTTTCTATCGATGTTGCATTCTTAGAATAAGTATCATTCTTTTCAAAAAACAAAAAATGCCTTCAAATCTTCCGAAATAGGAAGAGGAAGATATTGGTTAACTTACACTAACACTAATCAACCAAAGAATTCTAATTCTCCAACTCTTGGTCCAACAAAGTCAGCGATCACTCAAGTTTATTCCAGAAAAAGAGAGACTCGTGATACATGTCCTATATCAGTGTCTTCATCATTAGATCCAACCCCTATACCAGTGTCTTCGTCATTTGATCCAACCCCAAGTAACCTTGAACTTCCTATTGTTCTACATAAAGGTAAATGCCAATGTACTTATCCCATTTCTAATTTTGTTTCCTATAATTATTTGTCTCCTTGCTTTTTACTTGCATTCCTAGATTCCATTTCTATCCCTAAGACAATTCAAAAGGCTTTGAGCCATCTTGGTTGGCATGATACGATGTTGGAGAAAATATATGTATTAGACAAAACTGGTACTCAGAATCTATTAGATTTATATTATCTATTGGTAAAAAGGTTGTTGGTTGCAAATGGGTATTCACCATTAAAGTTTATCCAGATGGCTTGGTGACTAGACTTAAAACTAGATTAATTGCAAAAGGATATGCTCAAACTTATGGTGGATCATCTAGATACTTTCTCTCTTGTAATCAAACTTACCTCTGTTTGTCTATTAATTTCATTAGCAGCTTCTCATAATTGGCCTGTACACCAATTAGATATCAAGAATCTCAAGAAAAAAGTCTATATAGAGGTTTGTTGCTCAAAGGGAAGCGTGGGAAGGTCTGTTGTCTGAAGAAATCCCTTTATGAATTGAAACAAAGCCCTTATGCCTGGTTTGGAAAGTACAATGAGGTCTTCCACAATTTGGACTAAAGAAAAGTGGTTGTGATCACTCAATGTTTTATAAATGATCTGAAGTTGGAGTTATTCTCCTTGTAGTATATTTTGATGATATTGTTATTATAAGAGATGATCTCTTCTTTAAAGTCTTTCTTGCATACTAGGGGCCCCTTTGGATAGACAGTGTATTTACTCGCGCTTAGTGTACAAACAAAGGTAGTGGTGAGTAGGGGTGTGCATAATTCGGGTAAAACCGAAAAAATTCGGTTAACCGACCGAATTCGGTTAATCGGTCGGTTAATCAATTTTTTGATCGTGGGTCGATTAATTTTTTATGATTTTTCGTTAACAGTTAATTCGGTTCGAATCGGTCGGTTAACCAAAATTTTCGATTAATCAAAAAATTAATAAATAAAATTATCCAACCCATTTCAAACTCAATTACCCAACCCAATTACCCAACCCAATAAAACTAAAACTAAAGTTTACCCAATTACCCAATCCAATAAAACTAAAACTAAAAGACAACCCAATTTACTAAAGTCTAAAACCCAATTTACTTTAATAATTTATAATTATTAAAATTTTAAAAATAAAAATAAAAAATTCGTAATTCGGTATTTTTCTAATTCGGTTAATTCGGTAATTCGGGTAATTCGGTAACTCGGGTAATTTTAACCAAAATAAAAATACATAATTTTCGGTTAATTCGGTTAACCGACCTTATTAATCGAAAAAATTTCGTTCGGTTAATTTTTTAAAAAATCGGTTGAATTAACGGTTAAAATTTTTGGAAGGTCGGTTAATTCGGTTATAGTAATTTCGGGTCGGTTAACCGGTCGGTTAACCGAATGAACACCCCTAGTGGTGAGATTTGATACTATAGCGTGAGACAATAACTGGAGGTAAACACCCATCCAAAGGGGCTCTAGATTTCACATGAAAAACTTAATTAAATTGAAGCAATTTTTGAGATAGAAATGACAAGAAGGAGATTTTTCTGTCTTTGAGAAAATATGTTTTTGATCTACTTACAAAAATTGAAAAGTTGGCAGTTAAAACTTGTAGTACTTCAATGGTTCCCAATGTGCATCTTACAAAAGATTAGTGATTTTGATGATTTTCAGAGGTATAAAAGGATAGTTGGCAACTTAAACTACCTTATTGTAACTCGCTCAAATATTACATTTGTTGCGAGTATTGTTAGTGTATGCCCGCACCGATAGTCAAACATTGAACAGTCATAGAACAGATCCTATGTTACTTGGAAAAAGCTCTTGGATGTGACATATTATACAACAATCATGTGCATACTCGTATCGAGTGTTTTACGATGCAAATTAGGTCAAATCTAAGATGGATAAGAGATTTACTACTAGATACTATGTTTTTGTTGGTAAAAACTTAGTATCATGGAAGAGTAAGAAGTAGAATGTTGTATCTTGGTCTAGTGCATAACTAGAATACAGGACTATGGCACTATCCACATGTGAAGTCATGTAGATACGACATCTATTAACTAAAAATGGGTTGTTGCATTCATCACCAGCAAAGCTCTTTTGCAATAGTCAAGCAACTATTCATATCGCCTCGAATCTAGTTTATCTTGAAAGGACCAAACACATCAAGGTTGACTGTCACTTTATTCAGGAGAATTTTGGAAAATTCAATCTCCATGGGTTATGTGAAGACAAGAGAACAACTTGTTGATTTGTTCACAAAGACACTTGTTAAGGAATGAGTAGATATTTGTTCACAAATACTATTTTATTTTCTTTTCTTATAGAATAAGCTGTAAACTTGTACATATATGTCTATTTGATAGAGTGTAAAATACAAAAAAATTCATTCCCATCCTCCTTATGTTCTCGTATTTCATTTTAGTATTTTGTTCCATGGTATCAGAGCCTCTTGGCTTGATTTAGTGGATTTGTGTTTCGTTGTTTTGAATATGAATCGTTTGAGTATTGGGTTGTTTTTCAAGGTAATTTTTAAGGTACACTACCAATACAAAGAGGTGCACCATCGTCATCATAGAAACTCTATAACTTCTGATGATCAAAGACCCATACGTAAGGCTCATGCGCCACCTGAAGGTTCATAGACTTGCTTTACGCACCGACACATATGGGCGCGTGGAGCTCCCACCAATCTTCCATCTCTGACATCATCTCCTTTGTCCAACCTTAGCCCAGTGGTCAGTTGCTTGAACAAAGGAGATTTCACGAGTCGTTTGCTTATTTTCTGGGATTGCACACTGTTTCAATACTATTTTTTTACTTATTTTTGGACTATTTTGAGCTGATTTATCATTGTTTGGACTATTGTGGGTTTTAAGAAGAGATATGATTACTGACTCCAAATTGACTGTGAGTGAGATGATTTCGGTTATGTCAAAAATTATGCAGCATAAACTAAATGGGATCAATTATTTTGACTAGAGTAAGACGGTCTGTATCGACTTGAGAAGTATTGACAAGGATGATCACTTGACCAATGACCCACCCACGGATGAGACTCGACAGGCATGACTAAGAAACAAGACCAAATTATTTTTGCAGATTTACAACTCTATAGATAGTGAGATAAGTGCTTTGATTAATCATTGTGAATTTGTTAAAAAAGAACTAATGGAGTATCTAGATTTTTTTATTCCGAGAAAGGAAATACATATTTACAAGCTTAAGTGGGAGTGTGGGAAAATTATGAAAATAAATCCTCCGAATATAGGGATTTAAGCTAGGAATTTGATTCACTGATTTTTTCCTTGTAATCAAGGATTGGATTTAGGGCAGATCTTAAAAGAAATTAGCAGCAGATATTTAGAAAAAAAAATAGCAGACATTTTGGGGAGATTTAATTGATTGTGTATTTAGTTTGTTTCCGTAATTAACCTAGGTTGTGTACTACAAACATGTACCATTCTTTACTCATCAAAAACACTAGACAAAATTCCTCTTTTCAGTTTCTGCCACCTCTTTTCAATCTTTTCAGTTTCCGACATCTTTTTTATTACAACAATTATCATACTGAAAATGAAAGCAATTCCACTGCCCTCTCCGTAAAGATATTGAGTTAGTAAATACATAAGGCATTCCTATTAGCACAGGTTACAAAATTCCGAGGACAAGCTTGCACAAATTAAAAAAGATGAAAGAAAACTCACCGCCAATGCATTTGTGTAATCAAAGCAGCTACAAAACGCAATAAAATTGTATTGTTAGAAAAAATTTCTACACAAGGATATGCATGATCTGATAGATTTATAACTCTTTATACCTAGAAAGAATTATATTTTCCTCATTTTACAGGATCTTTGCACAAAGAAATAGTAAAGTCCTCCAGATGCACAGGACAAACCTTTTTAGACGGACTTTTGCATTTATTAATCATGTGGAAACAACAGGAAATTACCTATAGCAAGAAGGTGCAATAACATTGACTAAGTCGTTTGCTGGTAGACAGAAATAAGGAACCTGCTTTAGTTAAATTTTGAGATCAATGAAGCATGGTGAATGAGAGAACCAGAATAGATTGAAAGTACACAAACTTTATTACCTCTTCAATATGGCCATCCAAATGCTTTAGGTGGACCTAGCAGAATACAACAATAGCCACATAAGATAAAAAAAAAAAAAAGTGTTCTTTTTCTTAGTACTTATACCATGCTCTTTTTATATGGGACAGCTAGCAGTTATATAAATACTCAAGATTAGCATTATACCAACATTTACATAATGAGTCATCAACCTGCTTTGATGTTATAAAATGTTAAACCAAAGCTCTCTCTCGAGATAGGATAAATGACTTAATCACTGGATATGATTCATATCTATTATGAGTAAATACGAAAAAATACAATGATGTAATCTCAAGGGCTCAGGTAACCTAAGCTCACACCTTTGTTTACTTTATTGCATTGAGAATTCACTAATATAAGAAGTATTTTCCATTTAAGTTGAGAATGTTCTTGTCAATGATATGCTTTACTTCACAGACGTTACAATGCATAACTTAAGCAAAAAAAAAAAAAAAAGAGTTTCTCAGCACAAACCTTGTAATCTTGCATAAACTCGTAATGCAAAACAGTTTCCGGTTCACTACTCGCTGCCTTTAGAAACTTATCTAGACCTTCTCGAGTTCCATTATCAACTGTTGAATAAGAGCGTTCAATAATTGAGATGTGTTCTGTAATTCAGATAGGAAGCAGTCTAAAGTAATATTGTGCCTATGACTTATCCATCAAAGGTTTATGAAATTTGAAGGGATCTAATTAAAAATGCAATACGAAACCATAATACATTGACTTTTATCCAAGTGCATATCCTGGAACAATTCTAATCTCACAGTAACTGATTGCAAACTTCATGAAAATCATTTAACTTCTTTTAGACCAAAAAATACATTCTCTTAGTAAAAGATATACTAAAATAAATTTTCTGACAATATATATGTATGTATATATGTTTAAATTACCACAATTGGTGCCTAACACATATAGCTTCTCCAAATTTAGATGGTGCTCCACAGATCTTAACGCTGCAGTTTAAGAAATCATTCTGCATTACAATAGTACAAGTCATAATACAGAAATAAGCATAAGTGGAAACTGCTAGGATATAGCATTAAGCATACCCTGCACTTGGCAACCCACACCACAGAAAAGGAGACGCTTTACCCCAGCTGCCTGTATATTTGAAAATAACCATTCTACCCCAGTTAACTGTTTGCACGGGAAAAAATGTACAATTTTGTTTTCATAATAAAGCAAAATCTAGCAATCTGGAACTAGTAGAAATGACAAAAGAAAAACAATGAAGCACGTTGAATATAGTATTCATTTATTATATACTTTTTTCTTAGTGCACTGCAGGAGATATGAATAACACTCATCTTGCCACTTGACTAAGCCCTTTTTGCATTTTCATTTTTCATTGCATTAATTTTCAGTTTCCATGGAGGTTGAGCATGGGATAAGGCACATGTGCAGGCTTGGGTTCAATCTTTTCCTTTTAAGCCAGTGCTAGCCTATCTGTCTATGATTAAGAATAGTGGTGGTAGCGATCTCATTCTTCAATTCCTCCAGTGTAGTCTTTGCTCATAGAACCATAAGAAATGCTTTTAATTATGAGCTCATAAAACCAACTTCTTAAGCATAAATGATATATAAAGCTTAAAATTCCTCTATGGTAGCATCAAGAATTCAAAATACCTCAACCAGTGCGAGGGTATTGAGATTAGGGGACAGTGTTGGTTTAACTCCTTTAGCAGCTAAAACTTCTTCAGGTGTCCTGAAGTGAATCAAAAGGAAAAAATTTAATATTCAAAAGTAAAATAAGCAGCAAATCAAGTCAGTAATTTCAAAGTACGAAAAGTGCAAATAAACTAACCTAGCTAAAATGGGCCTTGGTGACAATCTGTCATCTGGATCACTGCATTATAATAATATTTAATAAAACAAATAAAAGCTTCGCATATTCAACCATGCTTCCTGATAAGTGCTCCTACCTCTGAACACAAATCACAGCTTCAACCATGCCTGATTTCAGCATTTCTATCGCAATAGTTGTAACTATCCCAGTCCACTGAGCTCCTAAAAATGATGAAAGTTGCAATGTGCATGAAAATTAGCTGCAGATAGATTGTCAATGGTACAAAGTATTATTAATCTAACCTCACCATTCTCAAAACCATCTTTTCCCTGTCCCTCCCCCGACACAAAACACAGAGGGCAGCTTTAAAGAAAGACATGGTGAAAAGGCCATTCATTCCACTTTAACTCAGACCCTTAATATTTATCAAGAGGTTTTAATGCTGACAATAATGTAAGGGGTGGAACACTTCATATTATGTACACTACATTAGAAAACGTAACATATAGTTGCATCACTACGATCTCATTTTAGAAAATTCAAAGCTACATTGAGCTAACTTCTGGGCATCACTCCCCAAGCTCTACAGAATACTCGCATTTTTCATCCCGAAATTTTGACAGTTTTAACTCATAATCCAGCTAACAAGACCAGTTTATTAACACTAGTTTAAAATCTTGACCTTAACCTCAAAGCTATTCAGAACGATTTTTAACAAATTTAATTCCTATCTGTATGATTTGGATGTAAGAGGTGCTTCAGAAAAGCAAACATAACTACAATGCACCAAAGAAAGAATGGTAACAATCTAGCAGAACATTGGAAAATTTTATAATTTACAAAGACATACCTTCTACAGGCTTAACTTTACGAGCATATAGCAGCTTGTCATAGACTCCTAAATATGTCTCGTCCAAAGAATCCAATTTCCTCCCTCTACCATGAACAACAGGTTCTAAATTCTGAACGCTAAATAAATTAGTCAAACTACTTGTATAACCTCAAACAGGATTCAAATGTATTAAAATTACCCTACTAGCCAATACACAATTATTCACAGATTGAATTCAAATAACCCAATGCAAGAAGGTTAAAAGCAGCCAATATTCAGTATATGTCTTAAGCGGGGATATATGCTGTCAAATTCTATTTAAAGCAACAAAAAAGAAGTAGTTGATTAAAACAATATAACTCATAAATTAGCAGTAAACTCTAGAATTAAAGGTTTTCATAAGACCTCCTTTTTAAAGGCAAGCTAATGCAACCAATAAGCTTTTCCCTCAGCCACTTCAGAAGAGCATTCGAAGCAAATAAACAAAAATGTCAAATGTTTAATGTGGCTCGTAACTTAGAAGGCTCAAGTAAATTGGAATGAATCGAAAGCTTTGATTCTATAATACATATGGTCCAAGCTCACAATTATAATAATATTTTCAGTCAAATTATTTGATAACTACATTTGTCTCAAAAAAATTGCTCTATTAACAACCAAGCTTCTTCCTTCCATTCTTACTTATAAACAATTAATCCTTTTTCATAGCAGAAGGAACATTAAAAAAAGAGTAAAGGAATGAATGACTTACTTCAATTTTGGACATTCCATCTCCTAAGAAAGCACAAGCATTCTTAACATGGGCAATGTAATATGTATCACACAACCCACATCGACTGCAACATAATTGGAATATACAAATAAGCAAAAATGAAAAGAAAAGAATGAAAGTAAAAATAAATAAATGATTGGGGTTTTTTTAAAAAAAAAAAAAGAAAGAAAAATGAAAGAAAATTAAGAAGAACCTGCAATGGTCTTTGGCTGGATAGGTACCTCCTGGGGGTATAGGCTTAGAGCGTTTCCTCCAATCGTCTCTTAGCTTCACTATTTTCTTTGCGTCGGAGTTTGATTCTATTACATAATAAATAAATAGATAATTAAATTAAATGGAACACTCAAATTAGATAACCATGCATGTATGAAAATTGTGAGAAGATTTTTAACCATGCATGTATTAAATTGTGAGAAAATTTTCTTACTACCTTTTGAGGAAGAAGAAGAAGAAGAGAAGATAGGTCTCGAGAAGGAGGAAACAACTGAAGTCATGGCAGCTGAAGAATGCAGTTCAGTTTCCACCTTGCAGTTTGCACCACATATTTATTCTACGGAGGATTGTCATTTATCATGCCCAACTCTTTCCTATAATTACAGAAATACCAGCATGATGATGAGCAATTTCACTGTTAACTTTAGATTTTTATTGTTGTTTATATCTTTTGTTAATTTAGTTCTTATTTTTGGGGATTAATTAACATTTTAATCTTTTAAAAGAATCGATTTCACTATTAATTTTTCAAAAAGAATAGAATTGTTATTTTTAATAGAATTACTAATTAAAATGTTAAATGTTTAAGCATTGTAATTTGCATGACAATCCATATGTACTCCATACTAATTTTTAAATTATTTATTAAATTTTATATATTTTTAATATTTTATATTTTTAAATTATTTATCAATGTGACATATAAAAATAATAATGTTACATTAACTTGAAGTATATTTGGACTACCACACTAATTCCCATGCCAAAATCACTAAAATTAACATTTAAGTCTACATTTCTATTAAAAACGATTTAACTATTTTTTATATATTAATCATTAAATTTAACTAAAAATAAAAATTAAATTAACAAAAATATAAACATTAAAAGTCACATCATACATTTTTTCTTCTATAATAAAATTACATTGCGATTGTGATGTGTTAGTATACTCATTTTTAAAATATATATTTATTTAAATATTTATATCTTATATACACATATATCAAATACAAATATTCAAGTGCTACCTTTTTTTATTACTGTTCAGATCTGACCTGATTCTCTCAAATTCGATCCTTCAAACCGTATACACACAAATAACAACACATCAATTAACACAAATTAGATTCGAAAAGCGGATATAATCAATTAACCAATATTGGGGTGAAATAAATTGTACACACAATTTGATTACTAACAAACCAAGTTTTACCCATGGATCAGAAAATCTGCACTTACCAACTACCGTTAGGATTACAACCACGTAAAAATATAATAGAGAGGCAATCGTACAAGGCCACTGATGCCAACAAACCGAACGATGGGTGATCGATTGGGGAAAAGAAAATGAATCGCAGCCCAAGAATGGTGAACGATGCGGCGGCAACAACTAGGGAGAAAGAGAGGGAAAAGAAAAGAAGGAAAAGAGGGAGGGCGATGTAAGAGAGAAAAGGAAAAAGGAGGAAAAGAATATAGGAGGAGGCGACAACAGAAAAATGAAATGGAAAAGAGGGGACCAACCAATCTAAAATATGTTAAAATACTACGGTTGGGCAGCATAGTAGGGTTTTCTTCTCTAGGAAATGCGAAGGTATCGATACCTATTAGACAGGTATCAATACTTGCGTAAGTATCGATACAATTTATGACATTTTAACAGACTAAGCCCAAACAGAAGCCCAATTGCACACTCCTTCAGGGAATTAAAGTAAATTCAACAATTACAGATTTAACCCGAAAATTTAACTCGCATTTCAGGGCGTGACAAACCAAGTTTGTTATGACATGAATTGTTTAAAGTGGCAAGGAATACTATGTTTATATGTTATTTTCATTTGTTAAGATGTGAAATGTCAGGTATTTTGTGTTTATTTTCATACGAACTTACTAAGCTTTGAGTAAGCTTACCTTTGTTTCATTTTTTTACCTTGTAGATTTTTGAAAAACATGTTGTCGATTGGATCATTTTCAGAGCTCACACTATCCACAAATTCACTCGGTAGACTTTCAAACATTTTGGCCCGATTATAAGTGGCATATGAATAGGTGTTAATGGTTTTGTATGTTTATATGTATGTGAGATTGAAACTTGTGTTTTGATTCAAATTGATATTGGAATAGGTGTAATGTTTGTAAGCATTAATACTGTTTTGGTTGGTTGTTATATGAAATGATATATATATGTTTTGGTTAATATGGTGTATCTTACTTGATGAGCTTTGGCACTTAGAAGTGATAATGATGCGTTGAATGTATATGTATGGATGCTAAGGTATGTTATAACTGAATGACTTGTTTTAGTCTTGTTATAATGTGGTGTAAGGAATAGACTTGATTTGGTAGATTGAGTTGGTATCAAATTTAGGTGCAATGAATGAAAAGTTTTGATGTTGCCATTAAGGCATATTGGTTAGAAGATTTGGCAATGTTTTATAATGTACCTTGACATGTTTGGATAGGTACATTGTTGAGAATAAGCATTGGTATGTGTTTGGAATGGCTTGGAATAGGTAACTTGCATTCAAAGGAACTTTATGCTACACACGGTCTGGCACACGACTTTGTGTCTTCACACAGGCTGGTGACATGATCGTGTGACCACTGAGGGAAGTTAATTTTTGTTCCAGAAGGTCTCAGTTAGATACACTACCCAACCACACGGCCATTTGAAATTTTGTTGAATTATTACATTTTAATCTACACGATATCAGTGAGATACACGGCCTGGATACACAGTCGGGTGACCCCTGTTTACTAAAATTTCCATAATTTTTGTTATGTTTCCTATTAAGTCTTTATTTGATTCTGGGATGGTTTAAGAGCTTTCATAAGCTTGATTGAGTTTCGGATTTATATATATAAATCATATTATGTATGAATTATGGAATGCTTTATTGTGTAATTAAATGTTTAATGCTGGAAATACACAAGGTTTGTTTCGTTAACTGTTGTAGCATCCTACCGCTTAGGTCTGATGATTGGACCGGGTGAGGCGTGTTACATTTAGTGGTTTCAAATCTACGATTTAGTCGATTCTAGGACTGAACATAACATGTTTTGAGTCTAGAAATACATGCCACTTTATAACCCGTGATAGCGTGATGACTCCTGATCCGTTTTGACTTTTTTTATACAATGTCAACTGAATCCAATCGAGCCATTTTCGATGAGGTTGATAGTAATGTCCCAGCTTCAAAGCATGGGGTTGTTTAGAGTGTGCCCAATTCTCAAGGGCCAGGAAGTGAGACGCGAGGTGCCTTCTTTCGAATGATGAATGATTGGTTTACAGAATTTGTGTGAGCCAACCCTGAAGCTCAACAACCTCTACCTCACCTATGCCTCTCCCGGCACCCCCTCGTCCTCCAATCTCAACCATGATAAATGTTCATAGGCCTTATATCAGTAAAATCTAGAAATGTGAGGCTGGAAAGTTTCACGGTAAAATGAATGATGATCCTGCCAGAGCTAAGTGCTAGTTAAAAAATACACAAAAGGGTTCTTGATGAAATGTTATGTCCTTTCGAAGACTATTTGAGATGTGCAGTATCTCTGTTAAAATACAAAGCTTTCCACTGGTGGTCAACTTTAACAGTTGTAGTACCAAAAGACAGAGTTATCTGGAACTTTTTTGAACCGGATTTCGAAAGAAATATGTTAGTAAATAATACTTAGACAAGAAGACGAAAGAATTCCTTCAGTTGAAGTAAGAGAATATACCTTTGCTGAATATGAGTGAGAATTTATACAACTCAATAAATATGCTTGTGAGATTGTATCGACTAAAAAGGAGATATGCATTTGTTTTGAAGATGGGTTGAACGATGAAATCAAGATGTTAGTGGGTGTAATTAAATTGCATGAATTCATAGTTTTATCTGATCGAGCTTAGAAGATAGAACAAATCTATAATAGTAAGAAACATAACAATATGAGGGATAGAGATTTTGGCAAATGAAATACATTTAGATCGTTTTCTTTTCCTTCACCAAAGAAGATGAAAGAAGAGACCAATCGAGACAAAGTAATTTGAGACCACAAACAACTTCTGTAGCTAGTGGCAGTAGTGTACAAAATATAAATAGGCTTGACTAAAATCATTGTGGTAGAAACCACTTCAACGTGTGTAGGTTGAAAGATGGATCTTGTTTCAATTGTGGATGATTTGATCATTTCAAAAAAGATTATCCAAATTGATCTGAAAGAAACAAAGATTAGAATATGAAATTGATACTTACTTATACGAGAGGATGAAAACCAAGAAATAGTGGTACTGTTGGAGTTAGTAGAGGTGGAACAAAAGATACAGTTGTACGATCTGAAGCTCAAGCCTACTAGGGCTTACGCTATCCGTGCTTATGAAGAAGCCTCAGCTCCTGATATTATTGCTAGTAACTTCATTCTATTTGAAGTTATTGTGCAAGCATTGATTAACCATGGGTTAACACATTCATATATATGCATTACGTTACTAATAAAAAAGAAAATACCAGTAGAGTCTACTGAATATGTTATCAAAGTAACAAACCCATTAAGTTAAAGTGTCATAGTTGATTTGATATGTAGATAGTGTCCACTGAAAGTTTAGGGTTATAACTTTCCTATTGATTTGATGTTACTACTTTTTAATGAATTCAATACTGAAAGTTCAGGGCTATGACTGAATATGTTAATACACGAGGAAAATAATTTACTAAAACTCTCTAAAGTATTCAGCCAAGGGAAGAAAAATAAGGAGAAGAAAAATATTTTTTTCACAACCCTTACTCTTATACATACTATGTAGAAACGAAAGGTTCAACATATTATAACGATCAAGAATTGAAGGGGAAAGAATAATCCAAAAGGAGGATTATTTGAAAATAAGCCCAAGAAAAATAAAGTTTAGAATTTGGTATTAAAAAAAATATTTAGTGTAAAATTTTTTACTATAAAAAAAATAATGAACATTCGAAATGAAGAAGAAAAAGAGAAAGTATCTCCACTATTGGTGGTAGTGCCATGGCAGCGATAGTAGTAGAGGCGGTGGTTCGGCAGAGGAGAAGGAAAGAATATGTTCGATCTCTCTCTTAAAAGATGAGAAATGAGAAGAGAAAGAAAATAAGAAAAAAGGAAGAAGTTGTGTGGTGCGCAATGGTTGGCACGGTGGTGGCAGATACGCTAAGGGCAGCATTTGGAGAAAAAATGAGAGGGGAGAGGTGATAAGGTAGTGGGTAGGTGGTGTGGTGATGGTGATGTAAAGCTAGGAATGATGAAGGAAAAAGAGAAAAAGAAAGAAACAAAGGGAGGTTGAGAGATAAACAAAAGAGAAATGAGAGGAAATAGAGAAGAGAAAAGGGTGGTTGGGCAATGAAGGGAGGAGAGTGAGAGAATGGATGGAAAAAGTGTAGTCAACCTTTTCTAGGTTTAATAAACCATTCATAAGGCAAAAATGGAGAAATTGGAAAATTAGGGGGACAAAGTAGTGAAAAGGGGATCATGGTCTCCACAATTATGGTATGTTGACCAAAAAAATAGGAAAGAATCTTCCCCTCTTATGGCAAGCTAGGTTGGACGTAAATGGCTTTAAGTACATGGGAAAAGTCACAAAAAAATTAAATTAAAATATGTAAATGAAGATACTTGAATCTAGGACCATTAGGAATCTTTTTAAACTCTTAACCACTAGGCCATTTCACTTCCTTGTGATCATTTTAACAAGAAAATAATTAAAACATGATATGATCTTTGCTAAGGGTTTAAAACAAATTTGCTCCAAAAAGAAATTAATGAAAGGGAAGGGATTTGAACTTAGATCATTAGGGACAACTCCACCACTACTCAATCACTATAATTAATATTTATTTATTATAAAATGAGTAAAATATTATCTTAAGTCATGACCACTCTTGGTTCATTAACTCAATTTCTACTAACCTAATTTTTGGGATGTGATAATAGGGTTTCGAATGCTGGTCTTAGATGTCCAATCGATGGCTGAGGTCCAACATTTGTTGTGTTATTCTCTATAGCTCATGTGAGTAGCATCGTGTATCTTAAGATCTCGACCCACAACTCGTGTGAGCAGACTTATTTTACAACTTGTGTGAGCATATACAATTACAGGTTGCAGCTATAGCTCATGTGAGCATTTCCCAAGTATTCGATCCTATTCTATTTGGTCCAAGGGGTGAAGAAGGTTTGATTTGAATATATATGCATATGAAAAGGTTTTTGATATTATAAGATGGAATGGAAAATGTTGGTGGATGTGTTTAAAATGAAAATAGTATTAATGGAATACATGATGGATGATTTGTATATTGATTGCTTATTGAGTTATGTTTCATGAAATGGGATGGAATTATATGTTTATCTATTCATCTACTAACCTTGTGAGGTGGTGCATTAGGGAAGAAAATTTTACTCATGATAAAATGAAATTATGCTTGGTTTAAATCATATTATGTTTGGTAAGTTTGATTTCCATTTATACGAGCTTACTAAGCACTAGCTATTTATGTAGTTGTTTCTTTTGTTTTGTAGATCATCAAAAAGCTCGATCGGTTGGAATCTCGTTAGAGTTCAATCACACTATCCCTCCATCATTTTGGTAGTTTTTGGTTATTTTGGCATATGGTTATAAATGGCATGTAATAGGGCTTGAATGGTATCTTGGCAATTTGGTTTGTTTTGAATTTGTGCCAAGCTTAATTGTGTCTTAATGTCCTTTGTTGATGGCTTGTAAATGAAGATGCACATATATGTGTTGTTGGGTATTTATGCATGCCTTTTGAAAGTAGGTGGTTAATGGTTGAATGGTATATTTTTGAAGTAGCTATTTGGCATGTTTGGTTTATACTTAGTGATTGAACTTGAGATGTTGATTGGATTAATTTTGTTATGTGAATTGTGGTGACATAGGATGGATGATTTTTGGCATGTTCTTGGTGCCCTTGAATGTGTTTTTAACCATGTGAAATAAGATAGGTACGGTGTGTCTTCGTGTGCAAGTATTGGTGCTTATTTTGGCTTGCATTAGGGGATAAATAGGGAGCACATGGCCCGGGACCCGAGCTGCCACATGGCTGTGTGCCACACACGGCCACCCCACACGGCCGTGTGTCTTTTAAATTTTAGGTGCAGGATGAACCACACGGTCTCAGTGAGTTACATGGCCTACAACACGGTTGTGTAACCTTATTTCGGATATCCACACAGGTAAACACATGGGCGGTCACATGGCTTGGGCTATGTCACACGGCTGTGTGACCACTGTTTCCAATTTTTTTCATTTTTCCCAAAATTTACTATTTTGTTTCAAAATGATCCCCAAATATTCCCAAACTAATTTTAGGGCCCCGTAGGCTCAGTTTATGGCCCGTAAGAGATTTTAACCTTAAATAAAATGTGTTTTTGAATGTTTTAATTAATTTGATTAATTGTTTTATTTGAGTTTTAATGTTCTAATTCGTATAGTAATGCTTCGTAACCCTACTTCGGCGACATAGATAGGTTAAAGGTGTTACAAATTAAGAGTGTTATCTAGCTAACTTGTTTATTCCAAATGCAAACATAGTTAGTTCACTAAATTAAAATGTCAATAGATGTAGAGGTAATGAAAATGAACAGATGTACAAGTGTTATCCATCAAAATAAATTATGTGGATCACTCATAGATATTTAAAAAGAATTGGTAATATTTGTTTAAACAAATGCAAGCTATTCACAAATTATTGTGTTAGTGACTTCATTGGGTCCCAAAGATCTTCTAGGCTTGTAAGTTTTGAGGCTTAGGATAATTTAGAATTCAAACAATGGACGCTTAAAAAGGATTCAAGCAGTTAAGCACATGACATTGTTCCCTATTCGCCCCCAATTTATTCACGAGCTCACCTCCTTATTTTTCCTTCCCTCACCTACCTTATTTCTCCAAAATGTTAGAAGGTATTACATGATATTAGTATATACAAAATTTTGTAATTGTAAATCGAAAGATTTTCATTTTCAAGCTTAATTTTGATTAAGCTCTCTTTTCTTTATTTTGCGCTCTTTTGTTCACCCCTTTTTTTACGTACTAAATCACATAATCTCTTCATTTTCTTTTTCTCACACAAAGCCACGATGATGTCTCTACCTAGTCCTCAATGTCCATATCCCAATGTCCATTACATAGTGCATTTTAAGGAACAAGACTGAGAAGGATCGAGTACTAGACTCATTTTAGGCTCGAGGCTTTAACAAGAAGTATTACAAGAAAAGGGTACTCGAGGCTCGAAGATATTGGAACTAAGGGTATAGAGAAACAGGTAAGCTTTTAGGCTTTAGGATATTTGAAATAATGCATAAGGTCTTTCTCGAATCAATCACCTAACACCAATTCTTTCAAGCGTACCTCTATTTAAACGAGCAATTAACAATTCAAATTATTTATCTATAAGGATCTGTATATTTTATTCATCCTATGGTACACTTTATACTTTTTCATTTAGGTTATTGCCTCTAGTCTATCATACACATTAACTAATTGAACTAATTAGTTTGCATTAAGAATAATAAATTATCTAGTTTCATTCAAAATTTACAAGTTTGGCAATTCTATGTACTTATTCAATATATACAACTAATGACTTATTTCCTAATTATAGTCCAAGCACCATGCAATTACACAAAACAAAAATGAAAAAATTTTTTTGGAATTTTTGAATTTTTTTTGAAAATGGCATAGAAAATGAAAATAAACACATAAAACAATAATAAAACACAAAACAATCATAAAAACAAGGAAAATAAAACACATAAAAATATGTGCACCCCGCACTTAAACTATACATTGTCCCCAATGTGTTCCTGAGAAAAGATAGGAGGTTACCAAACTTCCCTAGAGTAGAATGTCAAGCTAGTTCGGGGGTCACCTCCTCATTGAATCTCACAAATGTAGTGTAGCCTTTTAGGGTAACTCCCTTCACATAAAATAAACACAAAGAAAAACATATGAAAATACTAATAAAAGAAAAATAAAACATCCAAAACAAATCCAAAAGTAGTTTATAGTTTACATGCCGTATAAATAAATAAAGATAAAATGAGAAAACATGTAACTAATGTTGAGTGTCCTTGGGACCCTCGCTCGATCCCGCAATTCCCTTTCCTTTTCCCTTTTCAACTGACCTTTTGTAAAACACCTCAGGCCGGTTGCTTGACTCACGGATGATGGGGCCCTTATGGATGGCTGTGCTAACACGAAAGTAGCCTAAAAATTGTCGTGATAGGGTGCAAAGTCATCATCCTTCTTTCCCATGTCATCGTCCTCCTCTTTGTATTCCTTTTCTTACTCCTCCTTAGCTGTATTCCCCTCATATGAATCGTTCAATGTTTTGGGCGATTATATGCTTTGTACCCCCTTGCTTACCATGCAAGTATACACAAATGGCTTTAAGGCCTCACATAGTCTCATGTTATAGCGCACATCTTTGCCTAGACTACGTAGGCTCATCATCGGTTTTCTCTGTTTTTCTTTTCTTCTTGACTATTGGAAGCACTTCCATGTTATGCTTCCTCTGTAAATTCCATTCTCAGATCTGCTTCCTATAGAGCTCCTGAAACTGCCTAAGCATAGTGTCTCCTATGATACTTTGAGTTGGGTGGTGGAATTGCTCGGTTGGATCCATTTCCACCCCCACTTGACGACACAAGTCCATGATTAGGTGGGGGAAATAGATACCAACCTTTATACTTGAAATGCACTTCCTTATTTCATTGTTTATCCATCGCTTAAGAGAAAAATTTTTATATTGCAAGATACAATATAATATAGCAGCTCGAAATACATTAAAAGTGTTAGTGTTCAGGAGGGGGCTAATACGTGTGCAGATAAACTACATCCATAATTTTTCAACAAGAAACATAAAGGATTGTTTAAAAGATAAAGGGGTGGTTATGATACCCCTTATGTTTCCACTTTCCCAATCCCTTGGTTAAGTATTCTAATATGGCATCCATATTAGCATTGTTGATATTATCGGGGTCCAAAGTGGACAACTTGTCGCTCTTATAGTGAGGGACACCATAGTAGTCACTAGTAGCACGCGGAGAGATGTTAACAACCTTGTTCCAAACATACACTTTATTTTTTTTAGAAAATTTTAAGTTGGAGTAAAACTCCAAAAGAACCGATATAATAGCTGGTGTTGTTGGAACGAAGGCAAAATTCATCCAATTATGAAAATGGACGAGATCTCAAACTTCCTTGCAATGCGAGGTAGAAGGTTCAAAGCCTTTTTCAAGGATAAATGAGCATCCTTGAATGAATAAGAAAAAGGCTTCGGCCTCTTTCGATTTACACTTAATTGAATCATACTTCGGTGTTAAAGGTGGTTCAAGTTGGGATCTTGATCGTTTTGTCATTCTTGGAGGCATGTTTATTATCTTTTAAACTAAACTAACTATCAAATATGTACTAACCAACTAACCCACAACAAATCAATACTAAAACTAAAATAAAATAGCAAAAATAACAAATGCAAATAAAAAGAAGAAAAAAACTTGAATTGGGATTTTTTGCGATGGATTTGTTGTATGAATAAATGAAGTTCCACATTTTCCAAGCCACAAAATTAAGATACTTGCAAAGAAAGAAAAGTAAAAATAAACAAAAAATATATTGAAATCGAATTGAGAATCTGTGAGGATTTGAAGAGGGTTTAAGAGAAATAAGAGAGAGGAGAGTGTTTTAGGGTTTTAGGGATTTGAAATTTGAGAGATTTGGGAAATATGAGAGGTTTGGGGTGTTTGGAAGTTGAAAAATCCTTCAAAAGATATGGATCGCGATGCCCTAATAGGTTATCACCTGACTCGATGACTGCCTCAGGACATACCAATGTTAACAATACGAATACTGCAACTAGAGATATAGATTTGAGGCGGTGTCCACAAGTATATGAGTCATGTTGTAATATAGTTACAATGAAGTAGGTAAGTACTTTGAGGATCGTACCCTAGGGATTGCAGTTTAGGGAAAATTGCTATCAAGCCAATTATTGGAAGTAATTACTAATCTACTTGAGTTACAAATTATTAGTGCTAATATGGAAGCAAGATGATGATAATATTAATAAACTAAATAAATTGAACTAAGCCTAAATCAGCTTCTCCTATCCCTTGTTTTGACTACACGAGTTCCTTTAGCCTAGATATAACTATTTTACCTAATTAATTTTAATGTTTGGTTTTAAAAAATCAACTTGTCGATACCCTAGCAAGATCTTCTGATACGTCTACTAGAATAACGAGTCAACAAGAACTACTTATCTTCTAACCTCACAGTCTAGACCGGTTTGGGGTTAAAGTGTTTATAGATAGGCCATACCAATTTTGGGTTAATTCCTACCTAAATGACTTCCTGGGGTTGTCAAGCCTAGGGTTTAAGTTCTTCCTCTCCCAAACAGTTGATTCACTAAAAAACTCTATCCTTCAATCAATTAATATGATTAGAACAGTTGAAACAATGCGAGATATGTATAAAGCATAAATTGATTCTAATCTTTACACAAATATTCAATTAAACAATGTTAAAGAAAGAGATATAAAGAATTGAATAAAGGAAAAGAGATGCTCATGGATTTATCGATGAAGTGGCTCCAGAACAATCTCCACTCGTGAGAGTCTCACTTCAGAATAGGATCTTCCGATTACAAGAACATAAAATACCCTAAGTAAAAACTAAGAATGAAATAAAAATCCTATGTATATTTTATGTCTCCCTAAAATTGTGTGTTTAAACTAATTATAATGGCCTTTATATAGGCTAAACTTGGAATATTAAAGTGCTTAAAATATTCTTGAAGTCTTTAGAATTCAATTAGGACTATTACGTGCAGAGACTTTTTGGGCTGCGTAGGGGCGATGTTGCAACACGGGCTTACATTGTTGGAAAATCAAAGTTCGATGTTGCGGCATAAGAGGGTAGTGTCGCGACATCGAGTGCAGTTTCGCTTTAGAACTCGTTATTGGCTTCTATATTCGATTTAAGACATCAGTGTCTTGGTGTCGCAACATAGGCATCAATTTTGGCCTGAATATGCATTTTTAGCTCCCGACTTGACCTACAAGACCATGTAACCTTATTTAGATATATAAAATGTAATAAAAACTACTAAGAAGCATAAATTACTACTTTCAGTATGAAAACCTTAATATATACTAAGATGCTTTGATTTAGCTATTAAACAAGTTAAAGTTATGTGTAAAATGGATGTAAATAATAGTGTAATTAGTGGCAGATCACTTGACATGGGTATCGCGATACCCAGGGGTGGGTATCTGGATATCCCCTATTTTTGGAGTCATCAAATTCTCATTCTGTCTGAGGTATCGCGATATCGAGGGTTTGGTATCATTATATCACTATGTACAATCAAAATTTTTAACTTTTGAAATTCCAGGGGTATCGTGATATCAGGGTTCGATATTTTGATACCCAAAATATTTTTGCACCCCATTGAAATTGTTCGAGAAATCACTATACCCTATTGGTGTTGGATCACCGGTACACCCCATGGCGCAACAAAAAATTAAGCCCAGTGATCACATCCAGGGATCCATGTGCAAGGAACAAATCAGGGTGAAAAGGGTATGAACGATTGCCTTTAATCATCTGAAAATTTGAAGAAACATATTACACAATTGTATGTCGATTCCAAGCCGCTACGTAATCCACCCAGTGTGACAACGAATGGTAAGCACTCTTTAAAACTTTTTCAGAGAGAAAAAAATCTCTTGACGGCTGTTACACCTCTCACACAGACCTTATTATGGGTATCTTAGGTTTTTCTTAGAAACCTTATATATCCTAATTCGGAAATAATTGATATTTGTTATATAAATAAAATCATAATAATTAATCGAATATAATAATTATAATTACCATAATTATAATAATGTTTGACCAAAAAATTACAAATATAGTAATTATAATAATATTCAATCCTAAATTATAATTACAATAATTATAAGAAGGATTTTGGTAAATTATTTTAGTTAAATTTTATACTAATCAAATTCATATATTAATTTAACCATATTTTTCATTATGTGTACAACACACTTGTACATATAATTTGTTCAATATTTAACTGCCCAATTAAATTAATTCTATAATCAATTTAATTCATGTGACAGCTAAACACAATACCAACTATGTTTAGATTCCGTTCGTTTCAACCATAGGGTGTGACCTTGTAGGTTCTTGTAACGTTAGCGGGAATACTAGAAGGATTCTAATATTACAAACAATTATCATCTAGTAATGCATCATTGCTACCTAAGTTACAAGAAGTCATGATTCGACATAACTTCTCTGTGATTAACCCTTCATATATTAAATACGTTTGTCCTTTATATCTAAAACGGATACAAGTCATCGAATAGTCACACTTGCATAGTCCATCTAATGTTTCTTGATATCTTGAGTAAGCTATGAAAAACAAAAAAGTATGATATCTCATATCAACTTATTTGAGCATGGCCATGCATTTCTAGTCTCACTCAATCAAGTGACCTAGGATATTGCTCCCATTATGTAGGAGGGGCAAATTCTATATTGATCAACCATATCCCGCTACATAGATTGTGGTATATCCAACATCAGCCTTTATAGAACAACCAGTTACGGTGGAAGTTTGACTGTATCAAAATATATGACTCACGATGTTGAGATAATGATGATCTCAAGTCTAAGGACTGTATACATAGTAATCACTATGTGTAATGTTGTGACTATTACATAATAATCTAAGAAACATACTCATAGCGGATCAGTCCAATATGTTGTTCTCTAATGCACACTCATGTATTGATTTTGACATCTCATGTCAATGACAATAGTTTGTCATCAATCAAGTACACGTTAGTCTTAATACGTTTTTGTTGTCCAAACCCATAATAGAACTTGACTAAGGACCTTTTAAGAATAATCATAATATTTTCAGGACATTAATATAAATCAGTTTATTTATGTACACATAAAACAAATTGAAATAATAATGGCTATGCCTTATATTAATAAATGAGGTAAAATAAGTATGTTATTACAATCATCTCATGATTGGTCTTTAGGTATACTCTTAACACTTGGATATCACGATTTCACTTAACAAACCCCAAAACACTTACAAAACCGTCAAAATTTCTCTCAACTCTAAAAAATTTGACCCACCAAGTTCAAATTTAAACCCACATAAATTAAAATCCTAATTTAAATGCAGAAAATACGCGGAGTCCTTACTCAATTAACACATGGTAACACCCTAATAGTGATGCTTGCACAAGGTTTTAGACACCAACACATGTCTCATTTTCTTCAACCCTATGATTTGATTCACTGACTGTCTCTTCATGATATCTCGTTTTCTCACTCGGATGCCTTGCATCCTCGGTCTTGAACATAAAAACATGCACCACTTCAAAAATTTCATATTGTTATATGCATGATTAGACACTACCTAAACTGCTTGACGCTCTAGCTCACTATTAGTGAACAGTTCCTTTACCTTAGGTTTGGGTTCTAGACACCTAAAGCTATCTACCTCTCCACCTATTTCCATTTTCATCTCTCTTTTGCCCACATCTATGGTGGCCTTAGAGGTATTTAGGAATGGTCTCCCTAATAGAATTGGTATATCTAAATCCTCCTTAAAGTTAAGAACTATGAAGTCAACGGGTAAGATGAATTGTTGAACTCTTACTAAAACATCCTTCAAAACTCTCTTTGGGTGAACTAGGGACCTATCAACTAGTTGAAGGGATACCGAAGTTTCCCTAAGGTCACCGAGACCTAACCTATGATAGATGGAAAAAGGCATTAAGTTTATACTTGCTTAAAGATTGCAAAGCGCCTTGCCAAAATTCACACCTACAATCTCTATAGGAATGGAAAAACTACCGGGGTCATTGATTTTTGGTAGAACTCTTCTAGACATGATAGCACTACACTCGGCATTAAGAGAGAATCACTCTTCTCTCACAATCTCCTTTCTCTTAGAAATCATTTCTCTAAGGAACGTGGCATATTGACACTTTTTCTAGGACCTTAAGCAATAAGAGGTTGACATTCAAAGCCTTAAATATCTTAAGAAAATCTAGAAACTCATTATTGTCTCACTCCTTCTTCTCTTCTAATCTACCCAGAAAGGGTATGGGGGTTGGATTTGGTTGTTGTATTGGAACAGTTTTATCCTCAAGTTCAGTTTCTGTGGGCTCACTTTCGGGTCCTTCCTTCTCTCCCATCCCATCTCCAACACTAAGAGTGTAGGTGCTTTCATCCTTCTTCCTACTAATTGGTTGGATAGGTTCCTTAGCCACAACCCCAGATCTAAGGGTAATTACCTTAGCATGTTCTTTTCCTTCCCTCTTCAGTTTTGGCTCGGTAGTACTAGGGATGCTAGAGGGTGCATGGTTTTGCAATAATTACACAATTTGATCTAATTAACCACGAATTTAACGTACATTGGCTTGCACCACATGCAAGCTTTCTTCTACCTTGATTACCTTAATCGATATCGAAGGGTCACTATTAAAGGCTGGTTTTATTTTCTAATCTTAGGGTGCCTTAAATGGTAATGGAGGTTGATAAGGTACATTGGTTCTAAGAGGATTAAGATTTTGTGCTCCTTGATTGGAAGGACCTCCTTAGTTCCCTCCCCACCTAAGGTTAGGATGGTCACGCTGCCCTAGATTATAGGTGTTGGACTATGGGTTATATCCTCTATTCCCCACACAATTAACCTCTTTTTTTTTTGCTCTCATTAGCATTTCCCTACATACTGGCTTCATCATCATGTCTTACATTAAAATTTGTTAGAATTGGCCGATTTTGGATTTGCACCTTGGCCGAACTCATCACCAATTGCTTGAGCATTTCCAGGACTTGTTGATACTTGTCCTCACTACTGACTACTTTCACGGTTGATTGTTTGACTCTATATGTGAACCATTTAGCCAGCCACATGTAAAAATTCATTGTCATGTCCATGATGAGTTGGAAAGCTTCGACGTATGTCTTCAACATGAATGCCCCCATGGACGCTCCGTCAAGACTAGAGTGCATTTTTTCATCAAGCCCATTATAAAAAAGTTGAAGTTGTAGCCAGTCTTGCAAGCCATGATATGAGCACTTACGTAACATGAGTTTAAAGTACTCCCATGCCTCATATAGTGACTCCTAATCCAATTGCTGAAAATTTGTAATATCCATACAAATCTTCCTTGTCTTGCTCAAGCGAAAGTATTTCACCAAGAATTTGCTTGCTAGCTTGTCGCAAGTGTTGATGGAATCTATAATAACCCATTTTTTAGTGGTGTCGGTGACAGTGGTTTCGAGGCCACCAAATCTAACGAGTAAGTTCATAAATATTATTATTTAATATTTAAGAGTCAAATGTGATTTTAGAAAGGTTTTTTATTTGATAGTTTATGTTATATAAGCGATTTATTAAGTTCAAGTGGTAAGACTTTCAGGTCAAGTGTTTTTAGAAAATGAGGTATCAGGACCTCGTTTCTATAAATCGAGCCGTAAATACTTTTATATCTCTTTATAGAATGTCATTAATGTGGTATTAAAGTTTCGTTAAGAAATTTTAATGTTTCGATAGTTAATTAATCAAAAAGGACTAAATTGTAAAAGTTGAAAAAGTCAATCGCTATTTGTTTAAAGGTGTTAATTGCTGAAAGAATTATAATTGGATGGATTTAATGAGTAATTTACCCATACTTAAGATAGTGGGACGGTGGGTGCTTTAATTTCTTTTAATTTTATAAGTTTTATAAGTTATTTTATTATTAAAGTAATGAATAAAGGTTAAAATAATAAAAATAAGAAAACATAAATTTCTTCTTCATTTTGGCTTTTTCATCACTGAAATAAACCATAAGAAAAGCTTCAAGCTTTGATTCTTCTTTCGATGATGCATCGTAAGCCATTTTTCATTCGTTTTTAATAATTTTTATGTTTTTGAGATCGTTGCAACTAGGTCTAGTTAGCCTGTACCTTCGATTTTGAAACTGTTAAAGATTGTGAATGTTTTCATTGATGAATCTAGTGATTTTTTATATTAAATGATGAAATTGAAATATTTGTTGTTATTTAAATGTACTTTGTTAAGTGATTTTGATGAATTTTTTATTAGGGACTAAATTGTTGAAATAATAAAAGTACAAGGAGTTGATGTAAAATTTTTGAAAAATGGGCTAAAATAGAGGCTATGAATATTTGGCTAGGGTGAAATTTAAATAAAATGGTTAATTTGCATGTTTTAGGCTCGTGGACTAAATTGAATAAAAGTAAAATTTTAGGGGCAATTTTGTAAAAATTTCAAAAGTGACTAAATTGCATAAATTACATTGTTATATTTTTAAATTAATAGATTGAATAAAATTATTAATTTAGATCAAGATTGAGTGGAAAATTAAAGAGAATGAAAAATTACTAAAGTGCCCCTATACTTTGTCATTTATGCAATTTAGCCAGGTAAGTTTCGTACGCTTAAATAGTGTTTTAAATTGTTGTTTTAAATACTATCATGTTGTGTTATCATATCATGCCTCAATAGAAAAATCCAACGAAGTATTGACAAGCATCGATTAAAGAAAATGGATAGTTTTGATTATCAACGTTATAAAAGGATGGTGACGACCATTGAATATGAAAAGGGATAATTTTGACCATCGACTATGAAAAGGGATAGTTTCGACAAGCGGCTATGAAAAGAGATGGTGACGACCATCAACTATGAAAAGGGATGGTGACGACTATCAATTAATGAAAAGGGATGGTGACGACCATCGAATATGAAAAGGGATGGTGACGACCATTAAATATGAAAAGGGATGGTTACGACCATCATTTAGCATGCTTGTGTAAGCTTCGGTAAGTGTTCTGATTGACTTTAATACGACAAATATGGAAAGGTATGATGTACCAATGATCAAAGTATGAATATTCTTGATTTGAAAGGTATGATTTAAGTGATGCTATGTTTGTGTACCATATCTTACCATGTGATGATATTGCTAAGTTATGTGTTCAATCAATAGCTTGTGAATATGGTAAATGTTATGTTTATGTCTTTTGTGTTATGCAAATGAAATGGTAAGTGTTCAATATGAACCAAGACATGTATGTACGAAACTTATTGAAATGATGATACATGGAAAATATGATATGTTATGAAGAATGATAAATCCAATTGGATCATGCTCAAGTATAATGGTTATCTATGTTAAGTTCACATGAATTATGTTCAATTATGCTAACATGTGTTATTGTTGGTGCTTAGGCTTGTGCCAAGTTTATGATTGAATTATATTATGTTTAATCTTAATGAAATATATTGAAATGGTAAGTGCTCAATTGGTAACGTGCTTATGTCCATAAAAAGGTGAAATAAATCAAAGTATGTAATTTCTTATGCAAGGGTTGGTTATGTAGTTGATCCCGAACGAGCTATGTTTAAATGCACTAGTTTGTAGTCATGGTTGATATTATGCCCATATCTTGTGTGTTATGCATATGAAACGGGTGAGGAAAGGTAATGAAATGGTAAATTTCATAGTTGAAATGAAATTAGTTGAAAAGGGAGTAATGAGTTTGAATGATGTACTATATGTGAGAAGTTTACGTATGCTATGGATGGATTTATCTATATCATGGATGAATACACTAAGTCGGGATTTGATAATGTTGTTGAGGCTTATGATAAGCATTGAGAATAGAATGAAAAGAAATCAGATTGAAAAGTGTATAGTTATATAGAAACTTGATGATTATCTATTAAGTCCTATAAAATCCTATCATATTATGAATGATAAATATACATTACATTAACGAACGTACTTTTTCGTGAGTTGATGATCATGTCGATTTATGAATCTTATGGCATTGTCATAGATTTATATTTATTCTATAAAGTTTATTATTGAAATTGAATATTATGCTTAAATTTTATACGAGCTTACTAATTATTCAATGCTTACGTAGTTATTTTCCTTCACTTTATAGATTATCGGAAGCTCGATTGGGTTGGAAGCTAGTTGGAGCTCCATCACACTATCCATCAATTTTATTGGTAGATCTTGATACTTTGGTCGTGGTTATAATGGCATGTATAGGTGGACTATGTGTAATGTTTAATTGATGAGTTTGGAATGTTTATGTCATTTTGGTTAATGATTATGGCATGAAATGTTGCCTTGGATTTGAGGTACTTAAGATACTATTGATATCTTGTTGGTTGTGGTTAATTTGGTCAAATTGATGCATATTCTGAAATGACCAAAATCTGTATGTGTTAATGTATCTTTAAATGGCCAAAATGGTATGTGAATAATTGATCTAAACATGGTCAATATATAGTTTACTTTGGAAAGGTTTTGAACTAGATGTGCATGATGAAATATGGTATATAAATCTCGGTTGTTTCGTACTATTTGGAAATGGCTGGTTTATGTCATTTAGGTGGTTATGAAGCATGAGAGGAATGCTCTTAACGGTAATGTTATTTTGGTATGGCATGAATCTATTATGATATGGTTGATATGTATTAATTGTGATATGTTTTGGCATGGAAACAAAATAGTTGATAAATGGTAAATGTGCACATACACATATTTAGGTTGATTTGATGACTATGTTTGAGGTACCTTTTGGCATATTGGTTTTATGGATAAATGACCTATTGAATTGGTCTTAATATGCATGCTTTGGTATTTTTGAAAGCTTAATTGTATGTGCAAAAGTCTTATAGGTGTGAGCTTGAAATGGGTGAAAGTAATGGATTGAAATTGACCTATTTCTTGTCCACATGGCCTAAGACACGGGCGTGTGTCTCAGCCGTGTGTGACACACAGCCACACGACACGACCGTGTGTCCCCCTGTAGTTTTTAGAATGTTGCATTTCGAGAGTTACACGGCCTGGAACACGAGCATGTGGCCTGGTCGTGTGAACCAACTTAGAGAGTTACACGAGCATAGACACTGGATGGGACACAGCCGTGTATCCCTACTTCAAATGCCCACAAGGCTTGAGACACGGGCATGTGTCTCAACCCTGTGAGTCACACGGCTTGGCCACGTGGCCGTGTGACCCCTGTAGTATGAATTTTTCTATCTTTTTCCATGAAACTTTAAATTTTTTCGATTTTGTCTCGATTCATTTCTAAAGTGTTTCTAATGCCTTGAGGGCAAGAAAAAGGGGACATTATGCATGTGTTTGATTGGATTTTGCAATGATTATGAAATGTTGGAAATTAATGTTTTGAGTTACCTTTTTACAGTAATGCTCCGTAAGCCTATTTAGATGATGAATACGAGCTAGAGGTGTTACAGAACCTACTGGCTATGAATCTAACCACATAAACACATCATCAGTAAGAGAGAAAGGGAATAACCAAAGACGAATAGCATCATCGGATACCCCATTATATTTAAAGGTATCACAAATGGTTAGAAATCTCTTAATATGTTGGTTTGGATCCTCATTCATTGACCCTTGAAATTGAAGGTTCACTTGTATCATGGATAATTTCCGGTTATATTTCGAAGTTATTAGCATTAATCATTGGGTGATCAATGCTACCTCGAACAACATCAAGATTGAGCATCGCGTAGTCACACAAAGTACGTTGCTCCATGGGTGGGTGTGGTGGTGGTTGAATCTCTACTCGTGGATCTCTGATGGGATGATCTCTTTGCAGAGGCTGGGCATCTCTCAGATGTTACGCCTTCCTCACGTGTGTGATGATACTTTCCAGTTTTGGCTCAAATGGTAAGATAACAATGCCAATTTGAGTCATACAACGCCTCTTACAAGAATAAGAGAGTAAAGTAAATGAACTAAAAAATAAAATGAAATAAAGATAAATAAAAATAAAGTCGTATCTATAAATCCTATTTTTACTACTTATCTCTAAAAATCGCTTAATCTTGCAATGTCTCCCTAGCAATGATGCCAAAAACTTTGACTGCTTGTACGTGTGCACGTGAAAACAATTTTTCTTGAAAAACTACTTTTGAAAAGCGGTTTTAATTGCAAGCGTTCAGTGTCAGTTGTAGTATTCATAGTTCCGATGGAACACGTAGTGTTCCAAGGGGTTGAACCCAAAAGAGATGGCAATTGAGTAATAAATAGTGTGCACTATAGAGTTTAAGCAGCTACTTGTATGCTTTTATATTACGACAAATCATAACAAGAAAATGTTGCAATGAAATTAAATATGCTATTCTAGGGACTAAATTGTGTAAGACTATGAAATTAACCAATAAATGACAAACAGTGGTCGGTTGACTTTAATGTGGTTCGCCGATCTTCTAATAAGGGACTTAAATCGCTCAAATTACTCAAGTGACTAAATTTTATCTCACAATCTCAATTTTACTAAATTAGACAAATTAGTCTGGTTTATCTCTCGATCTCACTGGGTAAACTAGGACTAATGAATTGCTGCACAACAATATTACCTTTTGGTCTCACTTATCAAGATGTTTCCTTAGGGGCATCAATCCTAAGTTTTTAGGTTCGTTTTAATTAATCCAATTTATTACAATTTGGTCTTTCATCCAAACATCAGCTTACCACATCTCCATCAACCACCCACTTTAAAGGTTTAGCTACTCATGCTGGAAATACAACTAACAACCATGGAAATGAAAAGCAAAGAAGCCATTAAAGGAAAGCTTAAGAAAAATATAAAAGTTGAGATTTTTATGCAAGAAAGCTTAAATAACATGAAATGAAAAACATTCAACAAGAAAATCTAAAGCAAGAAACACAAAAGGAACAAACTTTAATAGATTTAAAGAAAAATAAATTGAAATACATCAAACTAAAGCTAGAAATGTCATTACAACCAAAGTATATGGACTGAAAGTGCAAATAAACCTAGGCTACAGTGATAACTAACTTAACTAGCTATAAGAACACTAAGAACAAGAAGGAAGTGAAGTAAAATAAACTCTAAAACTTAGAAAAGAGAAGAGAAAATATAAAACCTAGAAAAAGTTGCAAAAAAAACTAAGAGAAAACCTAGAGAAACTAATGCTAAAACTAAGCTAATGTGTGTATCCCCTCTCTCCTCAGCCAAAATTGGTTGTTTTAGGTTGATGGTTGATGAATTTTTGTTGCCAAAACTGCCCTTACACAGGCCTGTTGTGATTGGTGCGTCGAGTGGACATTGACTACCCTTTTTGTCCAATATTGTCCCATTATTATATCGGTATTGTGATACTAAAAAAAAAGGATATCGTGATACCCCGGTAAGTTTCGAACTTGGGGGTTTTCTTGGATGGATATCACGATACCCAAAGTGAATGTCGCGATACCATTGAAGGGTGATCTTCAATCTTCAAGTCTGTTGGAGTTATCGTGATTCCATGGTTTAGATATTGTGATACATTTTCCTTTGGCGCCATTTTCGCTTGTTTTCAACCTCCAATACATCCCTACACCACTCAACCACATGTTAGGACCCCTAATGGCATTATTAGCCAAATTGGGTCTAAAAATGAGTGAAAATAAGAAGTTGAAACTTATTAACTTAAAATCTAAAAATCATGAAAAACTACCAAAAAGAAGCTACTTTGCTTGAGAATAAGCTCCTTAAGTATACCGGGAAAGCCTAATTTTCCATATCAAATTACAACAACTCATTAGGCATGCTCGTATAATATTCATTTGGACTAAAGTAGTTTGTGTTGTATTATTCTTGAAAGGAGTGGTATAAATTACTTATAACTCTTGAAAAGAGTTATATTTTATGCCTTTGGACCTAGTTAATTGCTTGTACTTAAGTACATCTAGTTTCTTTTTAGAACATTTCATTAGTATTTTTAGCATTGCATTAGAACTTGAGCCGTGTTTAAATATTAGGTGCTTTTAATTACTCGAGGAAGGGCTTTGTTTCGTGGTATTGATAGGTGCAAGATAAGGAACAAGAAATGTAGGAGTGAAGTTTTACCGGGGTAAAAGGGTGGTTATATTACCAGCTCGTATGTTGTAGCAATACCGGGAAGGTGTCTAGTCAACATTCAGCACATATCAATTTCAACCCAACTCTACTTGTGCCAGATACATCTGCCTAGAAAAGAGGAGAAGATAAATATTGGGGCTGTTGGAATTATCTTGAAAAAGCAAAACAAAGCGATTTAAAAAGAAGCAAATGAGAAAGAATTAGGGCACAAAACTACGAGTAGAGGTCCTTAGGTAAATTAGAAGATAGCGGCTGAATAGAGACAGGAAGAAGAAAGATGTAGGCAACCCCTCTCAGCCACCTCAGGACACTGCGTAATTGGAGTGTGTATTGAACAAGGGATCACTGTCTTCCCGACATTCTTCCATTATTTCTAATATGTTCCTTTATGAATTACAATGACGAAAACGACATT